>NW_021853592.1:1850435-1852827 GCF_003651465.1 Formica exsecta | reverse complement strand
GAGCGGTTAAAATCCAAAGGGAGGAACACGAGCGACAGCAAGAGAGAGACGCTCGCGGCGATCATTTATTTTACTCGCTTCTGAAATACGTTCTGCGGAGATAAACGAACGCTCGAGGGGCTGTTAAGATCGGGCTTTTTTTCGCGCCAACGTTAAGATCGACGAGATTAGAGACGTACGCGACTCTCGATCCTGTGGAGGTGAACGCACCTCTTCGGTTACGATATAGGAAAACTGCAGGAGTTGCAATGGGAAATTCTGCAGCACCTGCCATACTCTTTAGATATTGCGCCTTCAGATTTTTATCTGTTCCGGTCTTTGCAGAATAGTTTAAATGGCAAGAATCTCAATTCCGAGGAAGCTGTCGAAAACCACCTTACAAACTTTTTTCAAGAAAAACCAAGTTCTTTCTTCAAAAATGGAATCGACAAGCTTATAGATCGTTGGAAAACCATTGTAGAAAAGATTGGAGACTATATAATTATTTAATAAAAGTGTTATCTCTAAAATATAATCTATTGAAGTTTATATTTAAATCGGGCACGAACTTATGCAATCACCTGATATAATAGATATATCAGCGGCGTATATAACTCGCCCCGCTGAGTTACTCGAAAATTTACGAAAGCCTGATATTCCATGAGCGCCTGTCGGCAACAGGCCGCAAAAAACAGGTATGTCGAAGGGGATCGACAGGAAGTCACTCCGACGAATGTCGAATATTTCAAATCAGCAATCGGTCGTGAAAATGCTGGATTTTCTTCTCTCTCCGCGTTCTCGAATCAAAGTTTCAAATGTTTTCCAACGGTATCGGTATTTTACTCGAGTCCTTTCGTAAGCCGTTTATAGCCGAGTGTAGTTTTATTATATGTATATATACAATATTATACAATACATATATCCGTTGGAAAATTTCATGTCGAAATTAAATCCTTCGAAAAAGTCAGGGCTTTTTCATCATCATTTGTCAGTGGCAGAATGTCGCACAGAAGGATTTTATTCACCGACAGTGATCCTCATTAATCTCACTGACAGATTTTGTTCTCCGATGAAAACTATCCATTGGATGCAACACATTCGCGAATTTATTCTCTCCGAAAATTGTTATTTAGTGTGTTAAACTTTCGTGTGTATATTCAGTTTGATAACGACTGAAAAGGCAACATAGTAGTAGTTGAATAATTAAAGATTACAGGTGGATTTACGCAAAAGCTAACAAAACTTAATGTGTGTTATGTGTTTCGTGCAGATATATATATGATGTTGTGTACTTTGAAGAAACCAGCGTGTGTTCAAAAAAGAGAGAGTTAGCAAAAGACTGAGAAGGATGAGAAAGAGTTATAGCATTCTGGATTGAAACAATCCAGATAGCGCCGACAGCAATTAAATCTTCATAAACCTTCGTGTTCGATTAACTACACGTACATAAAGAGCGAATGCTAAATATTTTCGATCCGCTATTTTTTTTTATGCTGATCTATTAATCTCCGAATATTTCAAATCAGCAATCGGTCGTGAAAATGCTGGATTTTCTTCTCTCTCCGCGTTCTCGAATCAAAGTTTCAAATGTTTTCCAACGGTATCGGTATTTTACTCGAGTCCTTTCGTAAGCCGTTTATAGCCGAGTGTAGTTTTATTATATGTATATATACAATATTATACAATACATATATCCGTTGGAAAATTTCATGTCGAAATTAAATCCTTCGAAAAAGTCAGGGCTTTTTCATCATCATTTGTCAGTGGCAGAATGTCGCACAGAAGGATTTTATTCACCGACAGTGATCCTCATTAATCTCACTGACAGATTTTGTTCTCCGATGAAAACTATCCATTGGATGCAACACATTCGCGAATTTATTCTCTCCGAAAATTGTTATTTAGTGTGTTAAACTTTCGTGTGTATATTCAGTTTGATAACGACTGAAAAGGCAACATAGTAGTAGTTGAATAATTAAAGATTACAGGTGGATTTACGCAAAAGCTAACAAAACTTAATGTGTGTTATGTGTTTCGTGCAGGACACAATATAATTCATGAAATTGATGCTTAAAAAAAAAATTATATGGATGATATTTAATTTAAAAAGCTTATAAAGTGAGAAAAAACCGAGAATCTCGAGAAGAATCTCATAACTGTATATGATCAGGCAAAGCTTTTCCATTCATTAAAAAATTTTCTTATCATCGTGCAAAACACATTATCGCCGAAACATGACGGATTTAATTCATTATAACATTAAGTTTCAAATTCCGTATTCACCAATTTGCCTGGTTCATATTATGTGCTACAAAGCATCAATTAAACTTGATTATACACTCATTAAGGGGTGTCTTGCCTTCATCAAGATTAGATAATCGACAAACAGCGTGGATACGATATATATATATAT
>NW_021853592.1:1806427-1835892 GCF_003651465.1 Formica exsecta | reverse complement strand
ATATATATATATATATATGATGTTGTGTACTTTGAAGAAACCAGCGTGTGTTCAAAAAAGAGAGAGTTAGCAAAAGACTGAGAAGGATGAGAAAGAGTTATAGCATTCTGGATTGAAACAATCCAGATAGCGCCGACAGCAATTAAATCTTCATAAACCTTCGTGTTCGATTAACTACACGTACATAAAGAGCGAATGCTAAATATTTTCGATCCGCTATTTTTTTTTATGCTGATCTATTAATCTCTATACATAATTTGTAATTCAATATATATTTAAAGATCAGTATCCTTTGGAAAAGTCGGATACATCGATTATTTGAAAAATTAAAAGATACAATTTATTGATTTAAATCGAATTCTTGTTGAAAACGCATTCTTGTACGAATATCATTTAATAAAGAATCGAATTTTGAGAGAGATTTGGATCAATCAAAAAATATTGATATAATATTTCTGTACAGGGTCTCATGTAAATAAAATAAAGTACAGTAAAGTACTCCTTGTCAAAAAATATTGGTAATTCTGTTATAATTAAGTCTATATATATAGCATTTACATTTTTACAATAAAACGCTTGAAGAAATTTTATATTTGAGTCAAAATAAAATTTTCTTATGGCAACGAGTGTGCTTTCCGATTCTAATATAAATAAAGTGAATGTTATTTATATAATTTTTGGTTTCTTCTCATTATTCCAGTGTGTTATTCATGCGACAAATACTTCAACATGTCTATCGCTTTAGGGAAATACACCCGGTATTGGCATATTAAAAAATGGGATATCTCTAAAAAAACGATGCATTTTCGGAGATTTTGTCAAAGGAAAAAAATATCTATTTTTTGAAAATTCACGAGACACCCCTTGTTTTCTTATCTTAGCAAAGTCCATGTTCGCCAATTAATCTGATCCTCTCTCGACGATCGCTCTTGGACAGATTCGGGTCGTTTCGACGTAAGACGCTATATAGAAGATAAAGCAAGACAGCGTGTTTGTTGGCGTGTTTTACGACACTGTTACATACCTATGTTCCACGTCCCGGTTCTCCGATCGCAGCTAATCGCTCGCAACTATAGCTACGAACGTTTGCATCACGACTCTATCATAGACGTGAGAGACCTATGTAAGAAACGACACAGAAACCCGTATGAATCTCCCGTGTGTGTGTGTGCGTGTGTGTATGTGTATTCGGTTCGCCGCCGATCGTTGCATGCCACGGGCGCCGCGGAATCGGGAACGGAAAATCGATCGGTCATTTATATATGTATATGTATACGTGCTTGCATGTGTGCTTATATATGTGCATGTTCGTATCTTTCTCTGTGTACGTATTCGCAATGAAGGACGACGGGCGAATCATCGTCAAGAAACGGACCAGGGGATGTCTACTCAAAATCTTGTAAAAAAAATTCCTTCAAAATTCTCTGATTTTATTTTTGTAAATTTTAATGGATTAATGAGATTTTTAATTAAAATGTGCTTTTCTAACCTCTGCACTGTAAATATTGGAATAGATAGGGCTGGAAAGTTTTAAAAAATTTGCCAGCCATTGTCTCACTACTAATTGAAAATTTGTTAACATTCGGAAAGGTTATATATATGTATATGTATACGTGCTTGCATGTGTGCTTATATATGTGCATGTTCGTATCTTTCTCTGTGTACGTATTCGCAATGAAGGACGACGGGCGAATCATCGTCAAGAAACGGACCAGGGGATGTCTACTCAAAATCTTGTAAAAAAAATTCCCTCAAAATTCTCTGATTTTATTTTTGTACAAAATTCCAGGTAAAGAAAATATTTTAAAGATTTTTTGATGCAACTTTCTAAAATAATCTTTTTCATTGCACGCGTTTTCCAATGTTTTTCACTCATACCAAGGAAAAACGCGGAGCCTTTTAACTTTCAAGTGCTAGATTTGTAAATGTAGTAAAAAAAAAAAAAAAACTGAATTAGCTTTCGTAAGATAAGCATTTTTTACTTCCGTAAAATCTTAATTTTTTTATTACTAAAAGTTTCATCAATAAAGAATATGTACTACATATTTAATATTTTGTTAAAACATTGAATATATAAACAAAAATATATATATAATATATTTCAAATAAAGGTGAGGGAAGGCAATCAAGAGCCAGCGCGGTAATTTATGCGCAAATTTTATTATAATATATTTTAAACGCGTAATTTACTCGGCTTGCCAATTGTTTTCAATATGAGCAAAATTATCAAAGAGAGAATTTTTTAAAAAAATTCCCCGGGTTCCAATAAAATTTCATGAGAACTTCCTGATTTTTCCAAATACAAAATAAATCCCTGAGAATTTTAGATTTACAAGGTTTCTCCAGGGAGTAGACATCCTGCGGACGTATCAACGATTAACAAGTCGGATGCAGGAAAAGCTAGTAGTAGTAATCGAGTAGCGCGTGTCTTGTTCGAGATAGAATGATGGAGAAAATCGAACAAAACACTGCTTGATTTGCCTCTCTCTCGACTTTGCATATATTGGGTCTAATATTCGAGGGTATTTATTCGAAAGAGAAAAGCAAGCTGTGCGAGTTTTGCCTATCTCGTTCGAGAAAGATTAGTAGAAGAGGTAAACGGATAAAGCGACCGCGCGCTCTCGACTTCTGTTTCTCCATCGACTCTGTGCGTATTCGACGTGTATTAACGTGGAGTTTATGCACAGACCCCCAGTAAGGGGGATGGTAAGTCAAACAGCGAGTAATTTGCTTATCTTACTCGATAAAGGAGAAGATAAACGAGTAATGTGTGCTACTTGAATTGCTTCTCTATTAGCTTCGTACGCGCCCGCAAAGTTGTAATATCGGATTAACCGAGGGATTAAAAAGTCTGGGAGAGAAGTTTCTTACTTTGCTTTCGTATATTAACTTTTCGATAAGATAAAAAAAGCATTGTGCTATTCAAATTAATCCACCTTCCTACTGACTTCGTGTAAAAAGAGATTCGATATTAAACCGGGAATATAAATATACAAAGCTACAGTAGTACAAGAGACGGATCAAACAACGAGAGACAGTTACTCGCTTATCTTTTTTATTCTATCATGTTCTTCGAGGGGGAAATAAACGAGTAATTCGCTTTTCTCGACGTTCTGTATTCGCGACGTGACGCTCGATTTACTTCGGTATAACAAAAAGGGGCGGATGAAACCAAGCAGCAAATTATTCCCTTACCTTCCCTCTTTAGCTGAAAGCTAAAGCAAAGTAACCCGCCATTCATTTCGCTACTGGTTTCCTAACTTGTACTCGGACGAAGTCTCGTTTCGATTAATTGTCAGACGAGAGAAACGTCAAATGGGAGTCACGTCGATCGAATCCGATAGAAAGATTATTTTTATCGCGAAAAAGAACACGCGGACGTACATGACGTATTGCTTGTGTGTGTGAGAGAGAGAGAGAGAGAAAGAGAGAGACAGAACGAAAAAAAAAAATCGCGATAATTATCAATCTCGCCGTAAAAAAAAAAAAAAGTTCTCCGATTACCTCGATACGATCTTCATCGCGTATTTCAGAGCCCGGGGTAAAATGAAGACGCGATCGAATTTCGCGAAGAGATTCAAACTCGTTCGTTCTCCTATGACGCATTCGTACAGAATCCTGACGACACGGCGCATGCACCGGGAAAACCACCAGGCGTTCATCTCCGACGTATATCCGCGATATGTGTGTGACGTCGGAAACGCACCGGCTATATATACTCGTCATCGTTCGAACACGCACTCACCTGTAACTACAACGTTTGAGACACTCGCAGAACCCTGACTCTCGATCGCGATAAGGCGCGATAAGGCACGATGACGCGCGACCCTCGTGTCCCTCGCCGCGTCGCGGGGTTGATCCCCGACGATCAATCGGGGAGGCAGACTCGACGTGGGCCGAGCGTCGACGAGACGGCCCACGTTTTCCAAACGCGATGACCGAACGTCGCTGAAATAAATGGAGTTTGAAAATATCTAATGCTATCTAGTGCTTTTCTAGCCTCTGCACTGTAAATATTGGAATAGATAGCGCTGGAAAGTTTTAAAAAATTTGCCAGCCATTGTCTCACTACTAATTGAAAATTTGTTAACATTCGGAAAGGTTAAAGAAAGAGAGAGCGATAATGGTCGGATCTCTTTCTCTCTCGCACAGTTGAAGGAGAGAGGGGATATCGCGGCTAGCGGAGAATGAACAATTTGCGAGTATATAGCGGGGAGCACACACTTTTGCCGAGAGCGAGAGAGAGAGAGAGAGAACGATAGGCGCCCCACGTACTCGAATGATGAGGATCCCCCGAAGGGCGAATCGCACTGACGAGTTACGGTCGCGGAGTGTCGCGGACGGTCCCGAGAAACGCTCGAAGGGGGAAAAGAACGGGGGAAGGGGACGAGACGAGGATATCGCCACCGATACGAGGGGGGCACGAGTAAATTCTCCGTTGCACTTGGTCGCTTTTTCTCTACCCGCGCGACGTGGTATCGGGGCGGTAAAGGCGGACGGATCGATTCGCGGACTCGCGTGTCCGTCTCGTCTCGTCTCGTCGAGGAGAGCGATATCCTTAAACGCGACGGCCACCACCTCCCTCGCGCTCCACCTTCTCCTCTATACGTCGTTTCCGCCGCCGTTCATCCCTTTATACTTCACTCTTCGTTCGTTCCTCGAGACTCGTTTTCGAAAGCGAAAGAAAAAGAGAGAGGGAAAAAGAGAGAGAGAGAGAGAGAGAGAGAGAGAGAAGGTGAGAAAGAGAGGAAAGAATGATCGTCACTGGCGATAATTACCTTTTTGTCGCGTTCAAGGCATACACTGGTCACTGTATTAAGGCACGGTATGCACTGTGTCCCAATCCTCGGGTCTCGCAAAACTAGCCGCGATAATCCGGAAGCCGCGAGCGCGAGTCACACTACGGGGTTGCACCGAGGATGGCCGGGTACTGAACAGACAGATGGCGCTCGCGCTCGCGCGCCACCCCTATGCCCCTATCGTACAAACCACCGTCGCGCCTCCACCACCGATACTCCTATGACGAGTATCCCCCGCTAACGCTCGTTCCTCGCGTTCGCGAGGAGGGCGCTCGATATCGCGTTTCGATTTCCGTCATCGAATATGAAAAGTATAGATTGTTTTTATGCCCGTATCAGACTACGCATTGAAGATTGAGATTCAAGATTCAAGATTGAAATTTGACCAATTTTTAAATATAACGTGTACAAGATATTTATGATAATATGTGCACCGATGCACATTGAAAGCTATTATAGACAAATTTATATAAGCATAATTAATTATATTTTCCTATAGCTTTAATCGTGTTCTATTGGTTTTTAAAAGAGTTTTAATTGTTGACAGCGTTAATTAATTTCTTCACGTTTATATAATCGCCGATGATACTATCAGCTGTCAGATTTTCGCAAAATGTCATAAAATGTCAAAAAATCGCGATATCTTGTGCAATATTGTTTTTTTAGCGTATAAAATGTTAAGAGTGTTTTTTCTATCTTGTGGAATTCCATTTAGAATTTTAATTAAAAGGCCGGAAATGCGAAAATAATACTTTTCTCAGGACATTTAGATATGTATTTATACGACATTAATTTCAAAAACAACTAAAACTCCTTTTTCTTTATTATTGTCTTTTCCACTTTCATTTTATTTAAATATATTAACATAAAAAATATAACTACAGTATCTCTCTTAGTCTGACTCTTCCCCTTCGACCTGTCCGGCATGGGTGACCCTACCAGTAACTTAGCGTTTTTGAACGACGCAAGTTTAATCGCTTTGAGAGTGATTAAACCCAATTTACGATGAATATATTTGATCAAAAATAGGTTGTGAGAGAATCTGATTAATACACGGAAAAAAAAGATTAGCAACAGGAGCTAATATATAGCTGTGATAGCTAAAATGTGTCCTTAAAATAAGGACAGCTAATACTGTTGCTGCCCAAGCTAAATGTATTAGCTATTTTTTTTTTTTTTTAGCTATTTTAACGCGTCGATGTTGTCAATGACAGCGTCGCAGAAACAATTAAACAATTGTGAATCGAAGATTCGCGCGCATACCCATAAACTTAGCTGCGCGTGCTAAATGTTTTAGCTATAAAGCATATTCCGCAATGTATGCGCATAGTAAGAAATTTAGGTACGGTTGCTATCTTTATAGCTGCTCGTGTTAATATACGCTTTCAATTTCAGCTAATAAATTTTCATGCCACAGTGAATTTTTTTTACCTATAATAACTAGTACTTAGCTATGACACTAAGGCGATAGCTCTTACAGCTAAGTTTGATTCAGCTACTGAAATTTAGCTGCTATTGTTAAGTCATTTTTTTGCATGTATAAATAATATAAAGTACATTCTCCGTTTTATTACGTGGCATTACACGAAAATGTCCAAAATATGCGTATAATAAAAAATTTATTAGAATAATATTTATTATTAATGATAGACATACAGTTACAAAGCTAATAAGTTTTATATAATGTAAAGAATCGCGACCAAAAGAGTCATTAATAATGTTATTAATTGTTTTTAATTGTAAAAGAAAGTACTTGTGTACTATTGGTCCATTTTGCGCAGACTTTCAAAGAAAAAATTCAAGACGCAAAAAAATAGATAAAGCTTCGATGTACATCAACGATTAAATTATAAAACAAATCGCAATTTAAAATTTCCGAGCAAACGCGACAAATAAATAAACCGACGATATTCATAATATTCGATTGCGATACGCGTAATTTCTATAATAATCAAAATCCATACACACGCGCGCGTGATATAATCACTATCATTTTATGCAAACATATTTCGACAGACATTCGAGATTTGTTATATAGCATCCACCGCCCGATTTATTTTCCAGTACACGATTTCATACGAACGTCGCGATCAACAATAAGATATGTATTCTATCTCGCGGATGATTGTTTTAACAGAATAAAATGGGTCTTATAAGACTTTAAATATTGTTATAAAAAATCGCGTTACGTTAAATGTCACGTTTTATAGAGAATAACCGACCCAATGATTTCAACAAAGCCCTCCCTCCGCCGGGTGATACGTTGGTTAATATTCGACAAAGAGAAGAACGATCCTAAAGGTGGAGAACGACCAACGTCTTGTTTCTACATCAGTTTTTGCAAGATCGATCCGCAAAGAAAAGTTAAGTGATTCGTTGAACGTTAGAGCCGCTGCAGGAGGGAACGAATCCCGGATCTTCCGGACTGCTCCCGATAGCCATGATTTCGGTAATGAATCAACGACAGTTCAACCATTTATCTTCATTTCGCGAGATTGAAAATTGCGCGAAAAAACATGTTCTTCCATTATTAAGAAATATATCTCTTATTGAAAAATAAATGGATATAACAATTTTTTTATGAAAATGTGGTTACAAACAATTATATTTACGGATAATAAAATACATGCATCGTTATTGTAGCGTGTTAAATGTGCGAATACAAATAATTCTTGGGTACCAACTGTTCGAGACGAATCAAACCCGATAACAGCAAAATTTAAAATATTCAAATACTTTGCAAGATAAAATAAATCGACATAATTTCAAATAATTAATTTTAAGCTATTTTTTTGTAGCGTTGAAATAAATTAATTTGTCGATCTTTAAATAAATTAAATATTCTATAATGAAAATAATTTGATACTGAAAGCATTAATACATATACTTGAACTTATACATATTTATATTATAAGTTGCATAATACATATATATATTTCTTTTTGTTATAACAATTTTATTATTTCAATTTTATTTTTAATTTTTTCCTTAATGTCCTAATGGTTCCTATAGCCCTAACAATCCTACTTGCTGGTTGAATCAGGGGAGATTTGGAGAACATATCCCTAATCACGTGCCCTAACCGCCTGCACTAACCGCGTGCCCTACTCACGCGCTCTATTCGCGCGCCCTAATCGTACCGTATGTACTCCTCGCTACGCATTTTGGCCAGTATTGACCGTCTATTTTGCGTAGCAAATCCATTCTTCGAGCCAGTTGGACCTACCTTTCGTTGCTCCTGGCCACTTTCTGGATCAATCTCTAATCAGAGATCAAAAAAGGAGATACACACTCCTTTTATCGCCGGCTATTAACTATCGCCAGCGAATAAGCGCAATGAAATTTATCGTTATATTAATTACTCAGATTCTGCAATTTGACTATTTTATTGCGCCTTCTAAATCCGAATCATATTTAGATCGTCGAAAAGTCAAACGATAAAGCGGGCAAAATATATTTAATTTCAAGTATTTTTAAAGAAATAATTGTTGCTTAGAGAGAAAGAGAGAAAGAAAGAGAGAGAGAGAGAGAATTAATTATTAATTATATCAAATTGTTTTTCGATATTTATCGCGATCGCGTTTAGAAAAGGAATTTAACGGAGCGCCTCAAACTACTATATCACTATTCAAGTGTTGCCATGCGAATGATAAGAAATAAAAAGTGGGAGTGAGAAAGGAATTCAAAACAGCGTTTTCCCCACTATTAAATACTATTCAAGTATCGCCGTGCGAATAATAACAGGGCCGTAACACGTAAATAATAGCGCGCTATTGTTTACGCCGCCAAGGCTACATACCATATTGTTGATAATTCGCAACCGAAATTATTTTGTGTATTATGACGTATATACACGCAAAATATTAATTTATACAAATATTTTATAGATCAATTATTTAAGAGACGATTAATATATCACAGAGCTTATCGTTAGTTATATTAATTATTCAGACCTGCGATTCGACTATTTTATTGGGCGTTCTCAATCCAAATCATATTTAAATCGTCGAAAAGTCAAACGATAAAGTATGGAACAAAATATCATTACTCTAAGTATCGATAGAAAAATAGTTATTATTCGTAAAGATCGCAACAATACGATAATTTATAATTTAGATTTTTGTCACTTCGATTCTTACTTTAAGAGATATTCTTACTTGTATTTTATCGGTTGAGAATAATTTTAATGAATTAATGAGATTTTTGCGATTAAAATGACATCAAACGCAACATAAATAGGATAATTTTTAACTAAATCAATAATAAAAATTTTGGTTACATATTTAACTAAAAATTATCCGATTTATGTTATGGGTATTTAGTATCATTTTAATCGCAAAAAATCATTAATCCATTAAAATTATTTTCAAACAGGTAAAATGCAAAATATAAAAGTTTTATTTTCTATAGTAATATGACACATATATACTCGTAAAATACTTATCATAACAATGATTCCGTTACTGACCCGTTTCGCTTTTCCGTCTGCATGGGGATTTACTCTAATACTCTGATGTTGACTGTTGTGCTGATAACATTGTAGAAATGTTCAAAATGCCGCACATATTCACAAATGTCGAATATGCAGATATGTTGTATGTTTATGGCTTCTGCCGAATACACGAGATGAACTGCTCGCTCAAATAATGGATGCTAGTGCCCGCATAAAGGAACGTCACGATGTACTCAGACGAGCAACACGCCATGTTCACACAAGAGTTGAAAAATGCATTGATGTTAACGGTGGAATTTTTGAAAATTCATTATAATCTGTAAAAAATGTATCACTTGAACAATAAATATTAGAAATAGTACGTAGTATTTCTTTCTTTTGTCAGTAATTTTGCAACTGTACATTCAAATCGCTCTATCTCGGAAACCGTGGGGAATACGACATATTCATATATGAATATTTTTGCTTAAAATGACCGATACGATCACCTCCCAGAATATTGACCTTTCCTCCTGGAACACTCTGTATAATAAAGGAAAAAGCCTCTTGTTGTAAGAAACTTCGGATCTCTTGGATGATACATTATCTCGCTTGCTCTTTATTTGTTTTCGCTCTCGCTTTCAATGATATCAAAGATCTTTACTTATTTCCTTCCGACACTTTTCAGCCTGCTATTCCCCTTCCATTTATATATGTTCTAAGGTTCCGTTATGCACTGCGAGTACTGGCAGTACTGCTAATGCCGTACCTACATGAAGCTAGCCGGAAGAAATTATTAAATATGATTATTTTAAATTTTTCTGAATGTATTTCGTTTGTAAATCATTTGTGATTGATTGTGAGTCTGTTTTTAACGTTTGTGACAAATTAGGTTTTTTGTAATTAGCAATTTTAGTTTGGTCATGATGTTAGCCGGAACTTTTTAGTAACAAAGAGATTTTGTGATAACTGATAACTGTAATTGATAAGAAACCGTTTGTGATTTACAAATATACTAATGTTACGTTTGTGAATTGATAAATTTTTTAATTACATGCAAAATGAGTTTTTTTTTATGATTGTGGTACGCATGCGCAAAGTGTACTCAGGACTCCTGCCCTGAGAGCGCGTCGCTCTGTTATGCCCGTATCAGACTACGCATTGAAAATTGAAGATTGAAGATTAAAGATTGGAATTTGACTAATCAGAACAAAAGGGACTAAAATTTCTTTGTCCTGTTTGGTCAAATTCCAATCTTTAATCTTTAATCTCAATCTTCAATGCGTAGTCTGATACGGGCTTTAGGCTGTGTTCCGATTCCCCACCCGGATGCACCCGATATTATAGTATACGTGACATATACAACAGCATTAACTGTTCACGACTGGGGGCGATGTGTGGCGCCGGGCGTAGAGTCGCAGGCTGGTAATCGAGAGATTCTCCAGGTTCGATTCCGCTCGGGTCCCATCCTCCCACATGCCTCAAAAAGAGGTTTTTCATACATTATCCTATGTAATGCCTGTATATACAGGGTGATTCAAAACAACCTTCTGTCCTTACAATGTCATATACCTGATTCAATTCTGGTGAGTTGCGCCGTCCCTGCCTGCCTCGCGTACGCGGCCCGTAATTCGTTAATTATTTTGGCTTATAATTTGAAAACTAAGCCTCGGAAAAAATTTTGGCAAAGGAAAAATCGTCTTAGAATTGAGTCAGGTATATGACATTGTAAGGACAGAAGGTTGTTTTGAATCACCCTGTATATATGGTTTATCATATATTATCCTATCTATAATACCTATATTTGTTTATCATATATTATCCTATATAATACCTATACCAGTTTATGGCCGTATGGCGAGTATTCGCCATTTAGAAAGTGTTGTAGCACATTTCTGCGATATGATGTCTATTAAATCCATATTCCTGTCGAAGCTCCCATCTTTACTAGAACATTTTAAATGGGCTACTCGTGTTAGCTGTTCACGATTAGATCGATAAATGTTTCGATCGAAAATTTTACTAATTGATTCAAACATTTATCGATCTAATCGTGAACAGCTAACACGAGTAGCCCATTTAAAATGTTCTAGTAAAGATGGGAGCTTCGACCGCAATGGATTTAATAGACGTTATATCGCAGAGATTTGCTACAACACTTTCTAAAATAAAATATAATCGCAGAAATGTATGTGAACTAGACGTTTTATATGACAAGTTGAACTTCTTAAAAGTCTTGTTTCTTTGCTCTCGAATACATCATTATCCGCTGTATTGTTTTTCAACTTAGACTTCTGAATGTTCTGCAGGATAACATCAGGTTAAATCAGGAAAATTTATACAAATTAAAATTGTCCCATCAAAATTTAGATATCATTTGTGCAATTGCGAAAATGTTTGGATTCGAAGGGAAAGCCACAAGTATTAAAGCAAGATATGCATTAATTCTGTTGCCGCCGCGTACTCCACCAAAGGTTGTTGCTGATTTTCGCAAATTGTTAAAACAACTACGTTTTAATAGCTACATGACCAAAATATGTTGTAGCGGAGTAAAACTTGACGAGATATGTTAAAATTATATAAAAATAATTGAATAATTGAATAATATGATTAATTGAACTAAGCGCGAATAATGTAGTAAGATAAATTTCATTATAGTTATATTATAAGTAAGGAGAGACGAACAATATACAGTTTTATATAATATATTTTTTCGTTACTTAAAGTTCCTTTTCTTTCAATAATATCGTATTGATTTATGAACGATCATAAATCATTGTAAATATATTAATTGCAAAATTTATCAAAAAAATTAGTTTTTTTTGTACGCCACTCATTTGAATTTGATAACACAGATCGATCAAGAGATTATTTTTTTAGTTCATTTTGTTTTGTTTTATAGATTGACTCTGATGACACATGTTTAACAGACTAAACCTTTGTTTATATGTCTATTCAAAATACAAAAAATTAGTGGGAAGAAGTATTATCGATCATTCTTTTCCTGATTTTGATTGACATTCGAATTGCAATTGATGACACGTTTTACTTATTAGACTTATTAGAATTATTTATTGAATTTCTATTTTTTATATAATTTAATCTATAAAATAACAAGGATAGCACTACTTATTCTTTGCTTCAAAATTATAATTGAATTATATAAAATGATATAATTCGATATATGAATACTATTTTACTTATATTTTACATTATACTTCAATTATAAAATAATCTCGTCAGAGAATTTTTTTTTTTTTATATTTGCTGCATAAAATATTACACTCGCATACACAGGGAAAATGTAGCCGCATTTATACTATATGCTGTATAAAACATCAATACGTTAATTGAACCAATACAAATAAGATAATAACAAGGATTTGTATTATTATAATTATGTAACCATATAATATTAAAGATTTTTTTTTAGATCCAACTAATATTTGAATTTTAACGTAATAATCAGCAAGTATATTTTTGTATGCGGCTTGTAACTTGTAACACCTTGCGGTAACGAATTCTCAAATAACTTTCATTATGTGTGAGTAATTTCTCTTTTGTTTTAGTTTATGAAAGTTTTAATAGTTTAATAGTAAACAGGTTGCGTTTAGACTTGTCATTTATATAATTATAGTAATGTGCTTTTCCTTTTGCATAACTGTATGAAATATAAATACCAATAAAATTTTAATATTTAAAAATATTATGTATTGTTTCTAATTTTTATATTAATTTCTCATATATAGGTAGATATAGGTATATATAGGTATATATAGGTAGATTTGTGTTTAACTTTGCTTTATTTTCTTATCATATGATATTCGGAATACAATTTTCATGAGCAAAATGAATTTATTATAGCGCATTCACATACTATTAAAATTTTTAGTTTATATATATATAATATATATATATATATATATATATAATTTACACATATATGTGTGAATTTTTTTTGAACAAAAGCTCTACACTCTGAAGTAATGCCGATCATTGACGAAGGCGATGACTGCGTTTTGATTTTGATGTTGAACGCATTTGTCAAGTGGTATCCACTTTATGTGCTGAAACATAAATGAGATATACATATTACCAAATTAAAATAAATTAGATACAAATTTATTTTTAACAAATAACTAAATAAAGTCTTACACGAGATTGGTATCCTGAGGGGTGCATCATTACGTATAATACATTCATGCGTTTGAGTATGAAACAGATATTGTACCAAGAGCTGCTTATCTTCTCCCATATATGGATCGTAAAATCCAGGTAGTTGGCTCTGCAACATTTCATATAACACAGAGTTATGAATATATTATTAATATTTCAATATAAATATCAATATATCCCAGTAAACACAAAGTAACAGTAACATAACCTTAATGTTATAATTTCCCACTCAACAATGTAACTGTTACGTACAAGGCATGTTATATTGCAGTTACATTGTTGGGTGGGAAATTATAACATTGATGTTATATTACTGTTACTTTGTGTTTACTGGGATATGTTTGTTTATTCAATTATATGTTAAGCGTAAAGAAATAATCGAAGAAATTTATTTACCTATTTATTTATTGCGCAGCCAGAGAGCGGGTCAATAAAGTTATACAGTTCATTAATATTCGAATGAGTTACATTAGTGTCGATGATTTAAATATATACACATTATTCAAACATATATGTATATATACTTGAGGATAACAGCATGAGATATTTTTTAAATTGCTCCTGCAATTACGCCTTCAACTTTCGGTCGATCTTTCTTCCATTGGACGACAGTATGCTCAGTCTTGAGCACCACAAAATCTTATGGATGAATATCACGCGATTATATACGAAGGTATACAATTTTATATTTAAATTCATATATTAAAAGAATATTTCACATATATAATTCATTTTATTTAATTGTCTTCAGACAAATGGCTGCAGAACAATCGACCATAAAGAAAACAATAACTTTTGTTCTATTAACATCAGGATCGGATGGAACAATGGTTGATACTCGGATATAATGCTCAATCGGATAAATACTTTGCGAGTATAATGATATCGGTGAATGACAACTGATGGTTACTCGATTTAAAAGAGATTTGAGGAAGAAAATGGTACAATTTTTTTATTCAGCTATCAGGTGACCTAGTCCATTCAAATGTCCTGGATGAACATTAGCTGCAAAATGGATACTGTAACAATATTGTGTGGAACTTCAATTCATTAATTGCTTGTTATGAGTAAAATAATCAATATGCATTCAAATCTATTGAAAATCCTGACATGCAACATTATGATAATTATAAAATGATTATTATATGTCCAAATGACACAAGAAGAAGCTGGTAAGTTGCAAAAATCGCGATACGCAAATGTATTACATCTTACTGCATGAAATCGATTTTATATCAACATTGTCTAAGTAATCTCCTAGAGATAAATGTATGTGATTGAAAATATTTAATTTGACACATATTCCATTTCTCAGAATATAAAGCTGAAAAGAATGAGATTTTTATTATTAATAATAAAGAAATTAAATTTATTCATTATGTTGATATAGTTTTCTTGAAAATAAGAAGAAAAGAGTATGTAATTTTTTTTACTGATTGCACCAAAAGATTAGATACTCTAGATTTTTTCACTAAATACTTTTCAAATAATTTCTTATTTCATCATGTAAAAATTTCATCTTTCCATAGAATTTTCCAAGAATGTATTTCTTGCAAAGAAAAGATATTTCACTCTTTAATCATAAATAAAATGACAAAAATAGTATATTAAATATGATGCTGTATACATCAACTTTTATAAAGAGTGTCCAAAATTGAAAATAGAATACAAAGTAGAGAAATATGGTTTTAAAAATGAAGAATTTGATTTTGTTATTTATTTGCACTCCTTAATTTATATAAAATCTTTGTTTTCAACTGCTACTTATACTATTAAACATTACTATTAGTGCCATAACATTTTTGTAAAAGAAAAATTATTTCCAAATTGACCAAAAAATATTATACTCTATTTCTCTATTAAGCACTACTGTAGTAATGACATGACACTTTGTATAGTACTGCAGATTTAATAGATGAGTTATATAAGCAGAGTGACATCCCATTCAGCTTCCTATATTTGTTCAAAATGAAATTATAAAGATGATTTTTTCTTGTGAAAAATATGATACTTGGCGTCGCGACGCTACCGCGTCGCTTGATAAAGAGAGAGAACATAAATGAATTTTTTGAATCGTGTTTTTTTTGTTTTCTTAAGAAAATAAAAATTATGAATATAAAAGCGACATTTGGTAGTTATATCTAGTCAAATATATTGTATACTTTGACAAAGAAAAAAAACATTTTAAACATTTACTTCATAACAATAAGTAGATATGTTTTTGTCAGACAGGCATTATTATTCAACAAATAAACATACCGATTATCGTTTACCTATAATACAAATAAGATTGCCAACGGAATAATAAAGACGTTATCCATCGAGTTACAGATAGTCAACAAGGGAAAAACATTATTTGTCTTATGTTTCTTCTATTCATCATACCCTTCTTATTACCTTGCTTTTTGATTTTATCTTCCAACAGATCCAGTATTAAATTTGCTAACAATCAGATCAGTCACAATTGATTCGTATAACATAATAATGAAGGACATTGAATGGCTGTTAGTGTATTCTTTTATTTTGCAATGAAACTGTTCCTTATTTTTATTATAACTTTTATTTATCTACAGACGAGTACCGGAATTAAATATCGAAGCCGATGCCAAGACGATCATAGAGGTGTGTAAGGATAAAGGACTGAATAGCGTACCGAAATTCTCGTTACTGAGCGTTTGTCAGCGGGAACCGCCGAACCCGCCCAATCAACGATTAACAAAAGAACAACTATCGCCGGTTATACCGTACAAACAACTAACCAGTAGAAATGAAGCATTCAATCCAGAAATACGAGAGTTGTGTCTGAAACACCCAATCTTTGTGATACGCGACCTTGTCGCAACTCTCAATTTTGACGTGGATCTTTTTACAACTAAGACTTTAATTGATACGAATCCGAGTGGCAGTATCGAGGTGCGCTCGCAGATGAAGCAAACTAGTGTGGAAAACTGGAATCCAGAACATAGTCGGATGGTCTGGAAATGCCATAGTCATCGAACCTACTCGACGATCGCCCAGTATGCGAGTTATCAAAACAGGAAAATTCTGGAGAGCATGAACAAAGAGAAAGAGAACATACAAAACAACGAAACGACTTCCAGTCAGTCAAACTTGGACTCGAAAAAGACCGATCAAAAGACGATTAATGAGGAAAAGAAACTACTCTTCGGCACCAACGTGGATTTATCAAACATAAAAATATGGAAACGGCAACTGGAGGAGCTAAAGAAGCTGCCATCCTTATTTCAGGTGGGATCGGATGACAATATGCTCAACTATGTGGGTCACGATATCTTGGGAATGAACACTGTGCAATTATATATAAAGGTATATTGAAATATTTTGATATAATAAAAAAATTTTAATTAAAATAAGATCTCTCTATATAGAGCATCCCCTGTGTAAAAAAATGATCAAAGCATTCTTGCAAATGTAACTTAGCTTTTACAATCGTCTATAGGTACCTGGTTGCAGAACACCTGGTCATCAAGAGAACAATAACTTCTGCTCGGTTAATATCAACATCGGACCGGGCGACTGCGAATGGTTCGCGGTACCATATGAATATTGGGGTGCAATATGCTCGCTTTGTGAGCGTAACGGCGTCGATTATCTGCACGGTAGTTGGTGGCCGCCAACTTTGGAGCAGTTATACAGGGAAAATATTCCGGTATACAGATTCTATCAGAAAGCAGGCCATTTGGTATGGGTGAACGTCGGCTGCGTACACTGGGTATACGCGAAAGGCTTTTGTAATAACATTGCGTGGAACGTTGGACCATTCACTGCCAAACAGTACCAAGCCGCCATCGAGCGTTATGAATGGAACAAGTTACGGAAATTTCAATCGATCGTACCGATGGTGCATCTATCTTGGAACCTGGCATGTAATAACAAAGTGTCAGATATGCAACTACACCAAATGATCAAAAATTGCTTGTTGCTGACGATGAGACAACATTATTTAACATTGGAGTTTGTGAAAAACAAAAGTATTAAAATTGAATCTATTGAATGTGACTTGAAGAATACGCCCTATTGTGAAAAGTGCATGGTGAATTTCTTTTTTTATATTTTCAATAACTTTGGCTGAATACATACTCTGTAGAAATTAAAACGAAAAGAGTCTCGTTTTTCTTTTTCTATGTAGATTTTTAAAATCTTTTTTCTGTATACCGGATTTAAAAATTGCTTACAGAAAAAGAGGGAGATTATATATAAAGTCAGACAAAATATTTTTGTTTTCTCAGATAAAATAAATTTCAATCACAGCAAATTCTCTCATCATGATTTTCATGGTATTTTATTTCGCTAAGTGTTTCTTGTCTCTATTCAGTAATTGATCACTATAGTCATTTTTCTTAAAGACATGCTAACACACATACACATTTAAACAAATCATTAAATATTATCTTATTGTTGTTTGGTTTTCGCTACAATTTTTTTCTCTATTTAATATATAATTTTATTTCAAAAATTATGTTTTATTATAAAATATATCAGTATTTTTACTCATATATATTATTATTATTTTTTCTTTTTATTTATTTTACATTTATTATTTTTAATGTTTACTTTTGCAGGTTGAGGTATTTGGCATTTTGATTGTTCGTTCGAAAGCGAGACGCAATGTGCCATATTGCTTAGATTGCGCACTTAAACTTTCTCCTATATTAGAAGGATTTATCTGCGTGGAAGAGAATAACCTACACAATGTAATAAACATTTATGATAACTTTGCTCGAAAACAGTAGTGCCGCATCCATTTGTTCTAAACTATTGAAACTACTGTTAATTAAAGATTACTTATATTATATATATATATATTAAAATATACTTTTGTTTTATTTAGAAAATTCTAAAAGTTTATAAAAATTATATTGAGAAGTATAAATGAAAAAATAATTTAAATAACAAAAAATTAATTAATTTTATCTTGTATATATATATCAGAGAGATTTTAAATTTTTTGAAAAGATTTGTGAAACTGAAATGGTTAATATATATTATGATAATTAATGAGAACAATTACGATCATTTACGAGAACGATTTTGGTTCTTAATGGATTTTCTTGGATTATATGTAAAACAATGATTTGAAGATATTTTCAGTAATGTGAAAGATTTATTATTGCGAATTAATATTAGTATATGTGAATATTGAATAAATAAAAATAATTTGGAAAAGAATAATAATAACAATATAGAAAATCAAGATATAATAACAAAATAATTGCGTCTTTGATAAATAATTTGTAAAATTCCCAGATAACAGAAGTAGTCATTTTGATGTTATTTTGACGTCAAATTAAGTCAAAAAGACTACTTTTGTTACCTGGGTTATTATAAAATTCTATTACTGTAGGACAGGAGAAAAGAATAATATTTATAAAATATGAAATTGTTTAATAATCGACATTGCATGCACAAAATCTCTTTAGTCCTATTGCGTAAGACAAAATATTGCATAGAGATTTGAGCTTATTAGAAACAATATCGCAAAAGTTTAACATTCTTCATTGTAAAGTTAATAAATTTATTTCTCAAATATTGTTTTTCATTTTTTCTTTGAATTTTTCTCCGAAAGTAAATGATATATGTATTTATTTATTAGTTAGAACGCAAGTTCAGAGATTCTACAATTCTACATAATAGTGGACGATTGCAACGTCTTTCTTTGATGAGTTTTCGAACGCGCCAAAATCACGAGGAGTTGCGAGAGTGATCTCGATCGCATTTCGATTCTGCACCGTTCTGTTTATTTATGTGTAAAACAATGATTTGAAGGAAGTTCCAATACTGTGAAATAATTCATTATTGTAAATTTATGTCACAGTGTGTGTGTGCATAAATAATAAATCATTTGAAAGTGAATAACAATATAGAAAGTCAAGGTATAATAAATGACATGATATAATTGCGTCCTCGATAATGCGTAAAAATAATCTTTTGTCGATTATTTGTTTGATGTACAATTATTTTCAAATCTTTCAGATATATCTGTGGCTTTTCTTCTGCAAAAAAAAAAAGACATCTAATCTCGACATGGTTTGCGAAAAGTGCGAGAAGAAATTGGGTAAGGTTATCACGCCTGATCCTTGGAAGACAGGTGCGAGAAACACTGTGGAAAGCGGAGGTCGTCAGGTAGGGGAGAACAAAGCTTTGTCTGCGGGAAAAGCTCGATTCAATCCATACACCACGAAATTCGAGATTTGCAGAATATGTAGGCAAAAGGTACATCAAGTGGGCTCCCACTATTGTCAGTCCTGCGCATACAAGAAGGCTATCTGTGCTATGTGTGGCAAAAAATTAATGAGTACAAAGAATTATAAACAATCTGCGACTTAATTTCAACAATTATGTACACTTTAGACTAATGATTTGCCATATAAGTACATTATTATATGTTTCGAAATGTAAATTTGACAATCGTTTCCGAATAGCTTTGCGACTTGATTACCTGATAGTATATAATTGTATTAAGATATAATATTGTGTATATTAATATTTGTGTGATAATAAAATGTAATATAATTATCATTACAAAAAACATTGTTGCGCACAAAATGTAAAATTATATTTGTAAAATATAAATCAATTTGTTAATTACATTATATTTTTCGTTAAATCATTAATATCTACATATATGATAAGTTAATATGATGTACAAATATAAATATCAAATGTTTTCAAATCAAGATAGTAATGAAAATGGATAAAAAAATATTTTAAAATAATATGTTAAAGAAAATTCATTTCAAGCATACTTAGATTTTTATATGTAGCTATGTCTACATAAATAGTAATTTTTACAAAAATAATAATTAAAGTTTAAAGCTAATAAAAATTAAGGCCGATAATGTGTAAAGGATGATTGATATATATTTCGTAATAAAATGCTTACACATCATATATATTCTATAGTTTCTATAATTTTTCTTGTGAAATTCTTGTGTAAGAGAAAATATAATAAAAATTTTTAAAGTGAATATATATGTTAGCAGATAATACAATAAAAGCAGATAATACAATAAAAAGAAACATAGATAATAGATAAATAAATTATAAATTAAAATAATTAAATAAAATTAAATAAAATTATTTCTTTCTATTTTTCTTTTCCTCCTCCTCCTCCTCTTCTGCATTCGCCAATAGTTGTAATATTTGAATTTGTAAATGTCTAGCCCTTTTTTGCGACAGTTTTCTCATCCTTTCTGAGAGGAACATTGTAAAATGTTCGAAAGGATCTTTTGCAACACTGCTTTCGCTCATCTCTAAATATTTATTATTTGTTGCTGCTGCAATAATAAAGTTTTAATTGGTGATAACCTTAAATTGATGAAAGGAAATCAGTAAAGTCAGAAGAAAAAAAATTTTCTTACCGGTTTTATTTGGTGTTGGAACTCTTGTCATCGTCGAGCGGCCGTATCGGCGCCGTGTGACGTTACACTTCCCAGACAGCACAAAACGTCCTTCAGGATATCCTACATGTATGTCCTGGATGCCCTTTGGACGTCCTAAGGACATCCTTGTGCTGTCTGGGTTATGACACACGTACGATTCGCAATTCGATACTACGATTAATCTAAATATATTTATGTACAAGTTCCTCGTTTCTTGGTATTACGGAGTTTGATTGTCGAGTAATAATTCGGTGAACGTAATGCGATAGTCGCTGATTCCGATTCATCGATCGTTAATAATTTCCGGGTATCACCTTTCCATCAATTCATCAATTTCATTTGGACGAAACAAAGAAGCATAGAAAGAAAAAGGTTTTATAACACGCGACAGTTTCGCGATACCAAAATATTGGTATATTAATATACGATACACTCTTACCGCGCGATAGTCGGTCCAACGGGATGAATTCGCATCATCACGACGAATGTGATCATTCGTATGATCATACCACTATACCTTTGACATAAGCCCGATTTTCATGCTACAGTTTTTCGAAGACACCAAAGAGACTAATTGTATAAATTCGTAATCTGTATAAATATTCGTAATCCAATTGTTTTGATATGTACATATGTCTTGTTCTTTTTTCCTATTTACTTTTGCCTAGAAGGGTCTAGGCAAAAGTAAATCTTCCTCCACATTTTCGAGCGAATAATTGTTAGCTCTGAAAAACAATTGTATTTTATGTTAAATGTTATTATATTAGTATGGAAAAAATTAAAATACAAACTAAATGCTAAATTTCAAACGTAATAGGCCGAATATCTCGATAACTAAACGAAATATCGAGGTCCGATTTTTTTAAGTTGTATTATTTCGAGACGGACAATCTTATCAAAATTTGTCCGTCTCGAAACAATACAATCTAAAAAAAATCGGACTTCAATATTGTATTTAGTTAACGTTTCTATGGTGCACGCACATCGTTGGTACGGACTTGTAATTTGCATTTAAATTTTAACACATTTAATAAATAACAAGTGCGAGAAATTATGCTTTTATTAAATTGAATACACACAGACTTTCTATTACAATGTAGGACCATAAAAAATCACAGCGTATTGCGTATTGCCATATCGAAAGTCAAAAAAATAAAGATTACACGTGAATAAAGATTAAATATTTACATAAAATAAAAAAAATAAAACAAAACTAAAACAAAAACTCTTTGGTTCTTCAACTTGTTCCAACTTGTTTCTTTCATTCTCTGCGGGCTGCTGCCGTTGCGAGTTGCTAAAAAAAATTATGAAAATTGATAATAATTTTATCATGAATATACAAGTTTATACCTACAAGCAGTTTACCTCGCGCCAATTGCTGTCCTTCAGCGAGATAAGAGGGGGTGGCCCTTTATACATATCGTTCCGCGAGCCGCTACTTTCCTAAATCAAATAATTACAATACAATATTTTTATCTAATCTTAATTCTTATTATTCGCGTACAGATTTAATTTAATAAATATTAAAGCTTACCCTTTTCTCTTCGGTGCCTCATTTTTCTCTTCTGTGCTCTTCGATGCCTCATTTTTTTCTTCTGTGCTCTTCTTCGGTGCCTCACTTTCTTTGTCTTCGTCCGAATCGGACAGAATGATCTGTTGATTTTTAAAAAAAGTAAGATTAATCAGGCAATTTAATGAATTGTTAGTATATTAGTAGATTACAACAGTAATAAAAAGAATAATATAAATAAGCTTACTTTTCCCAAATCCCTGCGCCTCTCCCAACGGGCAAGAGAATTTTTGGATAGATCACTAGTTCTGAAAAACCTTATTATAAATGTTATTATAAATATTATGTTAGTATGGAAAAAATTAAAATACAAATGCTAAATTTCAATTCATTCATAGGCTGAATATCTTGATAATTAAATGAAATATCGAGGCCACCCGATATGCAGCAGCGGAGTTGACTGCATCGAAGCTTCGTAGAACCAATACAAACAAATACAATATAAATCAATAATCGAAATTATAGCGATTCTCGCCATAATTATATAATTGTTGTACAATTATTATTGTACCCTTTGATCTTATATTCCAAGCATACAATACTAAACAGAAATGTATTTAAATAATTTTATAAATTTTGATTCAATCCAATTAATTAATAAATAATAAATATTTACCTCCGGGTTGCTCCGCTGGCGCCCGATGTCTCTCCCAGACCTCCTTCTCCTCTCAGGTTGACTAGATCGTTAGCTTTCTCTACATTAATCTGCAACACATAAATGAAATCCGACTTATAGCAGTGTGTCTAAAATAATTAATATTTCCAAGAATTCTGAGATTATTGTACGCATTGAAAATTTTATTTTTGATACAATCTTATCAAAATTTGTCCGTCTCGAAACAATACAACCTAAAAAAAATCGGACTTCAATATTGTATTTAGTTATCGAAATATTCGATATCGGCCTGTTACATTTGGAATTTAACACCTTGTATAAGTAACATTTATCCTTGACAATTATAAAACGCAAATAATCGACCGAAAACTTTTTCTCGACTCTTTCGATTTGAATAACAAATTTTTAGAAATAAAAACAACCGAAAAGTTGTAATTTATAAAGAATAATAGTTTAAAAGATTATTGCTAAATTTAAAATGTAACAGAATATGTAAAAATACATACGATGTATCTTGTGCCGTATCATCGAGGAAACTCATGATGAACTATCGTCGATTCTCGAAACGAATTGACCGCCGCGAGAATATGAGAAGCGATCGGATGCGAGACACTTCGTAACGAATTTGAGACAACTACGATGTTTATCGTCGCTCGTGTTTTAATTTTGGCTTTTATCGTTCGAATTTGTTGTCGAAATTTGCCGTTGAAATTAATCGACTAAATTTAACGTTTCAATCTTGAACAAACATTTATGATAAAAAAATACACCAATAATATTATTTATTTTTTAAAACGTTTATTTATTTTATTTTATAATTTGGATATTTTAAAAAAACATTTCCACAAATAATAATTAACTAATTAAATAATTAAATCAACATAAGATAATGCTTATTTAAAAAATATTAAAATGGATCTTTATCTGAATCAAATATTTCTTCATTATTTTCGTCATTATTATATTCTCTTGATTATTTATCATTTATAAAAAGAAGATTTTTTACATTTGGAGCAATTTCTTTTTGATTTTTAGAAAATTTTTGGAGAGAAGAAATTAATAGGTCAGAAGTGAGTAATAATCGTTTAAATAAATCTTCATTCGTATTAATTCTAGTTTCTCTTATGTGATGTTCCCTATATCTCTTAATATGAAGAATATGAAGAGAAGTAGCATACTAATTAAATTTTTAAGAATTTCTTTTAAGTCTGAGGTTTTCTAGTCACGAAAAATAAAGCACTCAAATGGAGACAAAATATTGGAAAAATATAATCAAATGGCAAGTAGAAATAAATTAAATTCTCAGAATTGTGGCATCAGAAATTCCTAGATTTTTAAATCTATTAAAATTCAAAAATTTAGGATATCTGGGCATGATATTCACGCTTCAAATATGTTAAAACAGGTACAATTTTCTGCCATCTGATGCATTCTATCGTAAGCTTGTATTGGAGCAATAATTACATAGTGAATACAAATAATTGTTATTTTCTCATGAAAATATATAGCGTAAAGAAATATATTTCTGCGATATCGGGTTTTATGTCTAAAAATATACACTTTTATTCGTTAAAACTTTATACATTTTTCACTAACAAAAATTATAGACAATAATATATAGTATGTTACCAACATGTTAGTCTTGAAATAAATTATATTACAATAAACGTACACATAGAGAAAGACTTGACGACTGACTTGCATCAGTTAACAATAACACATTCCACGTTTTCTTTAACAGTGCTGTAATACTGCCACCCAATATATGGAGGAACACTTTGATATTAATCGTGTGTTTTATAGTAAATAGTCATATAATTTACTATAAAACGCGTGATTTGGGTTCTTTGTCATCCTTTTGGAAAATACCTAGTATAAAGCAGATAATACAATAAAAAGAAACAATATGCAATATTATAAAAGAAATATACAAAACTTGGAAAACAACCATTTTTACATATTTAAAATTAAAATTTTATGGGAAAATAATATTAAGCATCAATATATTAAAAAAGCGAAAATAATGTAATTATGCGTAAAATTTTATTAATTACGCTTGTTCTTTGTGTATCTTGTATGCGCGGACAGTATTCGTACACAATTAGAATTTAGCATACAAGAGACGGTTAGTAAATTATTAAGTTCATTAATCCCGGATTTGCAAATTATTTCACTTACATACTATATATATTATTACGCGACGCATTATTTGATTACAGATCTTATCGACAAAGGTATTTGCATCTCATAATGGACGTATATATAAAACACGACGATCTTATCAAGTATCTCTAACTACTTGTAAGTAAAACAAGTCACATATTCAGATTGCAGATAAGATAAGATTCTCTTTCTCATCTTCAAAGTATCCGAGAATTAAAAATACAGCGTCATCGCAACATCTTCGCTGCATATTTAGCATTAAATGTGATTATTTCGTTTCGACTGAATTGTGTGATGTTCGTATAATACGCGCGATATTCAACTTAAAAAAAAAAGTAAGATGATAACCATATTTAACATTTAATGTACGATAAAAGTACAAACAAGATAACAGAGAAAGGACTATAATTATACGTAAAATACGCGACAGTAAAATTATTTTCAGGTAAATTAGAATTACGTATTTTCTCATTATACATGTATATGCAATCAGCAAGATTGTATGTGTGTATGAGTTAAAAATTATTTTGATTTAAAATGGGAAAGAAAATAAAAGTTTTGTTAAAAAAAATATATGCATAAGTTTTTATATAATAAAATATGCTAAGTTTGTTACAACGTTTATGTTTAAGGGGACGAGTATCAGAATATAATTATATAGTATAAAAAATCCTCTTTCATCATTCGAAATCTTTGATAAAAAATTATAACTTTAAATCGAACGATCAAATCGCAGTTTATTTCTGAACAGATTTTAAAAAAATAATTAGACCACACACATACAGTGGTTTCCAAGAAAAAAAGTACACATAAAGAAAAACATGATTTTCTTATATGTTCAAACATTTTTTTAAGGCACTTAGATATATCCAAAAATTATGTTATATAGCTAAAAAAAATGTTTAAAAAAAATTGTATACTTCTTTTTTAAAAAATAGAAGATTCTGATATTTTTATCATTTTTTAAGTACACCCGCCCCCTTAAAAAGCACTGGCCCGATTGATTGGATTTAACGCACAAGCTAAAATCCGCGATCTCTTACATGCATTCACATTTCAAATCCGCACTTCAAGTATGTAATCCCTTCAGTTCATAATTACTCTTTATGGCACATATATAGTTTCTTAGCTTTTATTTATTTTATTTTTTTTTTTTTACGAAAACCAATTTTAGAAATCGAATATGAATTCTCACATTGTAGTCGTGACAGACAATCGATTTAATATGTATGCGTATAGAAATGTTTTCAAATATATGCAATATGTAACAGTCATTTTTTTATTTGTTTTAGATATGCTGCTTTCTCTCTCTAAGATATCGAAATAAATTACCTAGGAAATTATAGAGAATTGAAAGAAATTATACACACACAAATCAGCGAAAATATTTATCTGTAGAATAAAAATCTTCGGTAAAGTCGTCAAGAAGCGTGTTCTCTGGATCTATATTTTGTACATACTTGATACCATATGTTGTGTGTGAAACACGTATCGCTCCAAGAAATACATCAACATACGTGACATAAAGCTAATCATTTTCTCACTTTTCAGTTTACATATGTTTCTCGCTGTTCATTTCGATCACATCGGAAACTTGGGGTCAAAAAAGAAAGAAGACGAAGTTTTAATTGCTGAAAAGATATACATTAAAAGTGCGAAAATATTATTTATCTCAAAAAATCATTAAGTGCAACATTCTTAAACTCGATTTAAAATTTTTGATTGAATCGATTATCCTAAAAAGGACATTAAATCTAAAAATCTTTAGTTTTCAGGGAACTTGAAAAATTCATTCATCATCATTATATTATTCGTTTTCATAAAGAAACACCATACACGAAGAGGTTTTGTCGTTCCTGATATTTTTTGAAAAAAATGCCTTCTTAAAATGAGTGATACTGCTTATTTCCAGTTTGCATTTTTAAAGAAGAAGCGAGAATAGTGAATATTCTAATTCGCATCGTCCCTGGACGACAACATGATGTTGGTAACGGACTGCGGTTGGCTGGAAGCAGGGTTCCAACGATTTTGCTCCTTGTCGGACATGAAGATCCAGTGCTCGAACTTCTTGCCCTCCGATTGTTTGATTTCTGACTGATGCGACGGATCCAGGATCTGACCTCTCTTGCCCGTCGCGGACTTGTATTCGGATACGTAAACCACCTGCTTGTCCGTCCGATCTTCCTTCGGGCTTCTCGTGATGTCTGATCGTCTCGGTGGTACCGGCGGTTTTTTACCGGACGTGGGTTTGCCGTTCGACGTCACCTTGATCTCGTGCTGTGTCAGCGATTTTCGCGACTCGCCGTTAGTCCCAGTCGTGATTACTCCGTCCTCGTTCTCACTGTCGATTTCACGAACGCTCTCTCTGTTGGGCGACACTTTGATTTCCGTGATATAGGTCATCTTGGGAGCAGCGTTCAACGGCATAGGTGTATCGGGCAAGGGTGGACGATTCTCCGAATCTTGCGGATTGTTGTAGTCCATTGACTCGCGAACTAGACCACTGTCCTCGCTGTTCTCGCCGCTCGACACACTGACACTGCTGATATTGTGACGGTCCTCTTTGGGTGAGGACGGACTCTTGCTGTGCGCCGTCACACCTGAACCGAAATCGTACTCATCCTCTTCCTCTTCTTCGCCGTCGTCTCCGTCACGACCGGAGACATTAATAACGCGTCTGGCAAAATGCGTATCGATGAAGGAGGAGTCGGTCGGCGAACACTTATCGCCCCGTTGTTCGAATTTCGTCCGGTGCGCCTGGAATGTGGAGAAGGTACCGTTCTTTCCCTCCGTGTTCGTTTCTTCCCTCGGATCCTGGGATTTATTGTGCCTGGCGGGCTCCGATTTGGACGCATGAATTCGTAGATGCGTCGGCGTGCATGCCCGTTCTACTTCTTTCTCTACATTTTCCTTTATCTTATTGTCATCTGAAAACGATCGCACGGTCACGCGATGTGGCCTATCGGCGTGTTTTCCGCGTTCGCAATTGGCGCTGTGCTGGCAGTTCCTGTTCTCGCAACCGTGACAACCTCTGTCTATAGTTATCTTCGAGAGGGGCTCTTCCACAACGGCCTGCTTACCGGCATAGAGTGATGCGTCATTAAGAGATGCTTTTTCTTCTTTCTGCTCGTTTAGCTGCACCAGATTCACTGTCTTTGTCGTCGACTCCGCTGGTGAGACATTCGCGTGTAGCTTAAAGTAGCGCAAAGCGCGACTGAAGTCCTCCGACTTTTCCAACACGGAATTGTCCGTATCATTTCCGGAGAGTTCCTCCTCACCTTGGTTCTCTTTAGAGAAGCGTTTCTCATCGGCCAACTGAAAGTCCAGCTCCACCTCTTTCGGAGTCGGGCTCTTCACCACCCGGCCGTCGTTTACGATCCTAGCTAGAGAATTGTCCTCGTCCGGATTGAACATCCGTTCAGCATGAATAAACTCCTGTGTCAATCGCTTGCTCAACGGCAAGTTGTACAGTTCAATACTGGTGATGTCGTGATCATTATTGTCGGGTTTTTTCTTTTCGGACACATCGTCTATCGCTGTTGTTTCAGTGACTTCCTCCTTCAGCTTGATTTCCACCGCAGATTTGGAACGTTCGAGAGTGCCATTGCTTTTCTTTCTCGTACTTGTTTTCCCGCGCGCCTTCTCGTCCGCTTCGGCGGCAGCTTCGGTCCAGATCACGTCCTCCAGGGTGCCCCATTCATTCGACTTCTTCAACTTTCGTCGGTCAAAGGAATCGATTTGATCGAGTTTGGTAAGATCCTCCGTGGATTCATTGATGTCTTCAGGCGGCAGCGGCGCCTTACGCTTCTTTGTGCTGGTATCAGCGCTCATGTCGAGACTCTGCGCTCTCTCGAGGGTCGCCGCGGTCCTGCTTTCATACTTGGACAGGTCGCCCAAACTGGCCGCCTTTCTGTAATCCTCATCCTCGTCGTCGTCGTTTGCCTCCGGCACAGGCGTGCGATGAATGGTGATGTCCGCTGGATTCAGCTCGATCGTCGTGAAGCTGTTCTGCATCTCGTTGTCGGTATCCGATTCGGAATTGCGTCTGTTCACCACCGACTGGCTTTCCAAACGGTGCCTTCGCGCATCCGTGTTTTCGCGCGCCTTGTTCACGTAATCGCACAATGACTCCGTATAATCGGCAATACTGTCGATAGTGTCGATGGCGTCCTTCTTCGCGAGCGGCGGCATCTCGCTGATGTTGTTCCTCGGTGGCGCCGGCGCCTTCCGCTTGTTCTTCTGCGGGCTCTTGGCGCCGTCAGAGTCCGGCGACGAACTGCTAATCTTCAGCGGCTCCGAACTACTC
>NW_021853592.1:1800625-1804829 GCF_003651465.1 Formica exsecta | reverse complement strand
ACCTTCTTCTCCGTTTTCGGCGAGCCGCCATAGCCGCGTTGTGTACCTCTGTTGGCACCTCCGACGGTATATTGAGCCCCCCTCCAGCGTCAGCGCTTTTTCTGCCGGCTTTGTTGTCCGACAGGTTGGTGGTGATTCTAGCCGAGACGACGCCATCAGGCTGATCTACACGTTGCTGAAAACTCTCGTTGCAGAGCTTCCTCTCGTCGGTCACGTTCAGCGGTTCGTCGCTCGACGTCGCGGACTGTCTGTTCGAAGAAGCCAGTAGCTTCTCCGCATCTATCTTGCGCGAGTGCCTTCTCTCCAAGTTCGTGTTGTGCTCGTTTTGATTTTCGATCCGATGCACGGTGCCGTCTAACGCTGGCAGTACCTTAATGCCAAACTTGTGATGATTGTTTTTTGTCGTCTCGTCGTGACGTCTCTCGAGACTCTGTCCGCCACCCGGCGTTGATTTCGACGACTTGAGGGTCGAGTTCATCGTCGATTGATTGGAGCCGACGGATTCGTTCGGATCGGCTATGAAGAGCCGTTTCGCGACGCTTTTATGGGCCTGCGTCAATTCTGGGATCGATTGACTCCTGTAGAGAGGATGGCAAATCCTCGTCGGGCTTGGGCCCACACTCTTCTTCAACAATGTTGTCGGCTTCGAGCCATTACCGCCGCTCTCCACTTCCAGCTCCACGTCATACGGCGAGGCGTAGCTAAGAATCGTCAGCGCGTCCTCGTACACCATGTTGCGGAAGCTGATTTTCACGCTGGAGATACGATCGCCTGTATAACAAATTTTTTTTACTGAATATATTACGAAACAAAGATGGTGTTCTTTTGCAAAACTAATTTTTATTTAAAGCATGACGCACATTTTGGATATTTCTGATGTGCATTTTTGATCCGTTTCAAAGAGATAACAACTGGAAATGTCTTAGAAAAGTCGGCTTTAGTCTTTCAGATTTTATTATAAAAAAAATATTAAGAATTCAATCGCAATGCTTCGCGCGTACAAAATAAATTCTGCAATTTTCTAAAGATTATTATCAAATACAGACATGTTCTTTTAATCGATACTTTGTTTTTCAAGATTAGAACTTGTTGAGCTGACTCTGTCAAACTGGGCCATCGATACCGTAACGACGATACGAGGATGTGATTCGCGCACTCTACTTATGCCGACAAGTGCACTCACGATGAAGCCTTAATATTCCATCTTAATCGCCTCACGACACGCATTATCAAACGCTCGAACGCGGCGGTAGCAGTGCTTTCATCGCGAAATGTAGGTATGTGGGTGATTTTCAGATCCGCGCGGATTGGCACTCATCGAGAGACAACGTCGTCTCGAGGTATTAAATTATAATTTACTTTACTCAATTCACATGGGTGATATCGCTGTTTCCCGACAGAATATATGTTACATTTCAATCTCGATACAGCTAGCGAGGAGAATTCTCGAAGCTACGTTGTCGTCGCGTACAGCGATAACTGAATCGAGCGTGAAAATCGAATTGCTAGGCGATATAGATTGTGCTTCTTTTTATGAGACATAAGAATAAAAAATTTAAAAAAAAATCAGGTAAATTAAAGAGAAAAAAGATTGAAGATGGTGAACACGTCGCGGATAAATCCTCAATTGATATCAGTGATATATCACTGATTAAAAACGATACAAGTTCGAAACGTACAATAGAAATATTTCGAGTGACGAGATAATAGATACTGACCGGGATGTATCCGTCCGGATTCGGATGCGGGGCCGCGATGCAGCAGATCCTTGACGAAGATACCCTCCCTCATGTTGCCGCACACGTTGAAGCCCAGGCCGGTGAAGTCACGACTACGCAGACCGACCACGCTGACCCTGGTAGCCTTGGGCTGCAAGAACACGTTGATTGTGTTACACAGGTGTGATGAAAACCTCACGCCGATCGCTCATCACGACCGCCATCGTATTATGTGTCGCACGCGTGTTAATCGTCGATTCGCATCGGCATTATCGAGTCGATCGAATCAAAGACCGGACGACTCTTGTCGATGACGAATATTAAATCATCCACGCGAGCAACGAATAAACGAAGGAAGAACGTCATATTCTTATGAAAGTCATGCCAATTGAAGATACATATTATCACATCCGGCTGGGTCATGCACGTAATATCTGGCTTGCATATAAATCGCGATTAAAAGATTTCATGGTAAGTTTTTGCATCTCTTTGATTCTTATATCTTAACACAAACGTGTAACATGTATATGTATATAAAATCTCGTTAATTCTTGACGATATGTATATCTTTATTTTTTGAAGTCGTATTTCTTCTTGTTTTTATTCTTAAACTTTTTCTCAAAAATATATATTTTAATGAATGGAAGTTATATTTAAATTTTTACAAGGAAATATAATCGAATAATACAGTATTTTCTAGTCATTTTGTGGATATTCTAAAAAAAATTAATTTTAATTTAATCTTTCCTTCGTGAAGAAGGATATTTTGAAATAAGATTAGATCATGAAGAATTATAAGCGTTACGTTATCGCCTTCAGTCATTTTATCCTGCAATTATCGTGTCGCTGGATCGCGCAACTAAACGACGACATTATTATCGTGTTTGACACTTCTTTAGATTCAACCGCGGAATTTATTGTCCACCTGGCGTAATAGCTTATGTTAGTCGCTTGGGCCGGTAATTTCTAATTAAAAATAACCACATAAGATGCCATTTTGTTACATAATATATATATAATTACAGAGTATATAGCCTTATTTTTCAACATGAAAGAGATCATTCTTTTTCTCTTTAAGATATATCTAAAAGATACCGAGCTACTGAGATTTTTATTATAGAGAATATACAAAACTTTACTTATCAATCTAAATTTAATTAAATAAATAAATCGCGCTTGTTTTTGATAAATATATATATATATATAATTATAATAAAATTTTTCATAATTTGTTAATCAACATCTTCAGAAATAAAATTAATTATTTGTTACAAACAAAATAAAGTAGATCGCCGTTAAGTAATATTGATTACTGATTATTGAATGATAGCACGCATGGAACAGAGAGCGACATGTACCTGTATCAGCAAAAAAGTATCGTAAAAAAATGAAAAAGAAACTGCGACTTACTCCGACGCAGGAATCGTCGAGAGTTCGGCGCTTTTCGTTGCGAATAGCCGACCCGAGGCCCAGGGATGTCCAAGGCGTAGTCCATCGCGTGGAATCCTTGGCGGGTGTGTCCCCGAGTACGGTTGACGACGGTCTCTCCGTGACACGGCCGACCGTCGTAGGCGTGGCGTCCTTGAAGCAAGGATTGTCGAAGGCGTACGCATCCTCGACGATCTCGGGATCCGTCACCAGCACCAGGTGTTTACCTGCGGTAATCGGTTCCGTTATCAATTAGGGGTCCAGGGACAGATCAGTGGTTACGACCAGGGAATATTCATCCGGGAATTGCGTTAATGACTTTGAATATATTTTTCGATATATATTAGAGCATTTTAAATATATTAAAAAATTAAGGATATAAACACACGTGTATGTGTATGTTTGTTGCGTGAGCTTTCGCTCCCGCATCCCATCGCGAAAGTTTTGCTCGTCATAGTTGCGCACCGTATTCTCGCTTTGTTGCGAGACATGAATGGAATTGTAATCGCGATATGACTCATTTTAGCGGAGGGGCCCAAGGGGGGAGGGGGGAGGGGAATTACTTATATAAAACGTACGGACGATCGCGCATCTCCGATCACGCGCGAGTGCGCGTCCATTTACGGTGTACCTGCATCACGTATCGGCAGGAAGGAAACGCATTCTTCGAAACCGCCCATGTCCCGCTACACGTATCCGATATCTATCCGCACGACCTGACCGTATTCAGGCATACGTTATACGTATGTATGTATGTACACCGGTTTCGGACGACCGCGCACGACGATCCACGTGTGAAGTTTATATACCCGAGCTATCGGACACATCATACGCAAGAGAATATCAGGGTGTTTACTCAAATCTTGTGAAAAAATTCCTTGAAAATTCTCTGATCTTCCAGGTTATTTCCATTGAGAAAATTCTAGATAAAAAATATTTTAAAGATTTTTTGGTGCAATTTTCTAAAATAGACTTTTTGTTGCACGCGTTTTCTAATGCTTTTCATTCAAATGAAGAAAAAACACAGAGTTTCAAGAGCAAGATTTACAAATATACCA
>NW_021853592.1:1789685-1799623 GCF_003651465.1 Formica exsecta | reverse complement strand
ATATATAATTATAATAAAATTTTTCATAATTTGTTAATCAACATCTTCAGAAATAAAATTAATTATTTGTTACAAACAAAATAAAGTAGATCGCCGTTAAGTAATATTGATTACTGATTATTGAATGATAGCACGCATGGAACAGAGAGCGACATGTACCTGTATCAGCAAAAAAGTATCGTAAAAAAATGAAAAAGAAACTGCGACTTACTCCGACGCAGGAATCGTCGAGAGTTCGGCGCTTTTCGTTGCGAATAGCCGACCCGAGGCCCAGGGATGTCCAAGGCGTAGTCCATCGCGTGGAATCCTTGGCGGGTGTGTCCCCGAGTACGGTTGACGACGGTCTCTCCGTGACACGGCCGACCGTCGTAGGCGTGGCGTCCTTGAAGCAAGGATTGTCGAAGGCGTACGCATCCTCGACGATCTCGGGATCCGTCACCAGCACCAGGTGTTTACCTGCGGTAATCGGTTCCGTTATCAATTAGGGGTCCAGGGACAGATCAGTGGTTACGACCAGGGAATATTCATCCGGGAATTGCGTTAATGACTTTGAATATATTTTTCGATATATATTAGAGCAATATTAAAATATTAAAAAATTAAGGATATAAACACACGTGTATGTGTATGTTTGTTGCGTGAGCTTTCGCTCCCGCATCCCATCGCGAATCGTCATAGTGTCATAGTTGCGCACCGTATTCTCGCTTTGTTGCGAGACATGAATGGAATTGTAATCGCGATATGACTCATTTTAGCGGAGGGGCCCAAGGGGGGAGGGGGGAGGGGAATTACTTATATAAAACGTACGGACGATCGCGCATCTCCGATCACGCGCGAGTGCGCGTCCATTTACGGTGTACCTGCATCACGTATCGGCAGGAAGGAAACGCATTCTTCGAAACCGCCCATGTCCCGCTACACGTATCCGATATCTATCCGCACGACCTGACCGTATTCAGGCATACGTTATACGTATGTATGTATGTACACCGGTTTCGGACGGCCGCGCACGACGATCCACGTGTGAAGTTTATATACCCGAGCTATCGGACACATCATACGCAAGAGAATATCAGGGTGTTTACTCAAATCTTGTGAAAAAATTCCTTGAAAATTCTCTGATCTTCCAGGTTATTTCCATTGAGAAAATTCTAGATAAAAAATATTTTAAAGATTTTTTGGTGCAATTTTCTAAAATAGACTTTTTGTTGCACGCGTTTTCTAATGCTTTTCATTCAAATGAAGAAAAAACACAGAGTTTCAAGAGCAAGATTTACAAATATACTCTAATGTTTTTCACTCAGACGAAGGAGAAACACAAAGCCACTTAAGTTTCAAATAAGATTTACAAATATACCAAAAAAAAAAAAAAAAACTGAATAGCTTTCGTTAAAATAAAAATTAACTTGCATAATATTTTCATTTTTTATCTAAAAATTGAAATAAAGAATATGTACTGCAATATTCAATATTTTGTGAAAACATTGAATACATGTATATGTATTATACAGAAATAGAAATAGATATATATTTATAATATATATTTTAAACATATAATTGTCATAACTTGGCTTATTGTCTATTGCTTATAATATAAGAGCAAAATTATCAAGGAGAGAATTTTTTTAAAAACTCCGAGTGGCAATAAAATTTTTCGAGAATTCCTTCATTTCTCCAGGTATACAAAAAATTACCTGAGGATTCTAGGTTTTCCAGGGAATAGACACACCCTGAAATATGTACCATCCAATCCTCAAAAGAAATTTCCTTTTTTCAAATTTTTCCGATTGGATATACGAGTTAGAAGGTACGATAAAGATCGTACAATGCAGGATAAAGTTTGAATCGTGTGAAAAAATTCAAGAATTCAAGAATATCAAGACGAAGACTTTCATCGCGCTATCGTAACCGAGGCAAGCCTTTTTTCTCGCAATGTTGTGCAAGGATGTCCCGGATTATTTTCCCAGCCGCAATCGCGCATTCATGCACCTACGCATTTATTTATTTATCGGTATCCGTGTATGTTCGCGCATACGCAGAAAACGCATAGACGAATAGAGAGCCGGCAATTTCTCTCTCTCTCTCTCTCTCTCTTTTTTTTTCTCCCTCTCGCTTCCTCCGATCGTCGTTTGCGTAACGCACAATGAGGTAACTAATCGTGCACGGTATGCACAAATCGGCGACGCGTCGAAGGCTGTCTCGGAAGAGAAAAAACCTCTCGTTAAAAAAAAAAAAAAAAAAAAAAAAAAAAAAAAAAAAAAAAAGCCCGGCGTGAGTAAATGAAATATTTAAGGCCGCGGACGCGCGTCGTCGACCGCTCGCTGCGCATTTTCTTGATGCATATGCACGCCTTCCAGGCATCGATATGCCTACCGTAAAACGATCGCGCATACTTTCGCATTCGCGCGATACCGCGAAACGACGCGACGCGACTTGGCTTGTGCTAAATAGGAATTTTTCACACTAAATGGGATCGTAAAAAAGCTATTTTGTAAACGCAAGCGAGACCAAGGAGAGAAAATGGAGATATTTTAATGTAATTATTTAAAGCACGTTTCCCGGTCCCGCCTCGATTTTACTTCGATTTATCGCTTCTCCGTTTGCATTCCTGAGAGGAGGATCAACAATATGATACAGGAATAATAATTTAGAGCATGATAAAATAAATGTAATAATTAAGAAATCGTTTTGTTTGACGTACGATGAGATGTAATATGTGTGATAAGATAAAAATAAGAGTAAATATGAAAAGAATATTAATCTTTTTCTCATATACTGCAACTTATACGGGATTACAAAGATATATTTTAATTAAACTGATAATTTATATATTAAGAATTTTTTATTGTATTTATCAAAAATAAGCACGATTTATCTATTTAATTAAATATTGCGATGAGAAAAGATAAGGATATTATAATCTTTCAATTTTTTACTTTACCGCGCTTTTCTCGCACTGTTTCTCTTGTTTATAAAATTAATGTTATATAGAAATATAATAAGTTGTAATTGATACTTGTTTTAATAACATCACAAAAATTTATTTTTCTCTCTCTTTTAGGTTTCTTTTTACGATTACCGTGGCACTTTCGATACGGCAATCTTGTATACGTAACGTTTGGCATGTTACGTAGTCCATTGAGTCGCCCGAGATATGCGATTCAGCAATGTGTCAGCATACCAAACAAGCATTCCGTTTTCCATATTCATGGCTCGAACAAATGAATTTTCCCCTATAATAATAATAACGCAAAGAACTAGTAGATTTTTACAACAAAATTATGCGAGTCTAAAAGACAGAAGAGAGAAAGAGAGAGAGAGAGAGAGAGAGATGAATAGAAAATAGGTGGCAATTCAATCTTTACAAAATTGATCCCTATATAAAAAAATTTTTATAACAGAAATCCCCTCTTGAATGCAAACCAACGATGTCTCTTACGTAAAATCGACATTTCATCGTGAAAAGACGTACGACCGGGACAAAATAACATCAATAGCTCTAACAGGATTACGCATGCTGCATTGTTTCACAGCGTGTAGAAAATATTCATGGCGATACAACACGGCGAGGACAAAACCAACCGCTATAAAGACCAGTTGCAGCGACTATTTTCTCTCCGTCTTTTTCTCGCATTCTCTCTCTCTCTCTTTCTCTTTTTCTGCCTCTCACGGAGAGGGTCCGGGGTCCGAGAGACTTGTTATCAAAATATATATTATCGCCTACCATGCTGAGAGAGACGCTACGCCTTTGCGAGGGACGCCAATGGGCGCATACCATGGGCGCCAAGGTGAGCTAGCTCGCTCTCTCTTATCCTGCGCCCTGTTCTCTTCCTTTGCTTTCGTCGTCGTCGTCGTCGTCGTCGTCTTCTTCTTCTTTGCCTCGAGTCGCGATCCACGCATCACCCCACCATCGTCAACCCGACCGCGTTACTCTTATCGAGACCCGGCTCTGATCTGCTTCTCGTTTCGTCTCGGAAGTCTCTCCCGGCGGGACGCCGGGCATGATCGGATGACTCTTCTTCTCGAGGTGATGGTATTCACGACCGTTACGATAAGTTCTTAATGGATCCCCGATGTCTGTGTGTGCGACGAAAAAACGCCCCGTAAATACCTTTCCCGTTGATCGCGACGAGTTTCCTATATAGATCGACTCCCGGAAAAATACGAGAGACATTGTTCGTAATCTTCAGAAGGTTTATGAATAAACGATCTTATTTTCAAGTTGACAATAAGTTCTTATCTCAAGCGGCTTAAGCTAATAGCTTCTTGAATAATCATGCGTCAGTTTATTTCTTTCTAATATCGTCGAACGAAAACTACAAGATGCGTCAAAATATTTAATCGATTTTTTTTTTTTTTTTTGGCAATACGATTAACACTTAATGATGAATTAAGAGCGAATTATATTTCTCAGAGAACACCATTCCCGCGCGGATGAATTTATTGCAAGCTTTCTTAAGTACTTTGAAGGGGATTGCGATAAATGCGTATCGCGCGCATGAGATACTTGAGAGTATAAGAGTCGGAGATATCATTGTTAGCGGTGGATCTTTCTCAACGATTAAAACGCGCTTTACTTACTTACGTGTTAATATTTAACGCGCTAGCTTCGTGACGCGTCGTCGTTTAACGCAACAGTAACGCGACGAGGTCAATCGTCGTGAAGATAATGGTGTTTTGCGAAAGGCAACTCTCACGGCATGTTCGCAGGTGGAAAGGCTCGTAGAATCTCGGTCGAACGCGATTATTTTCATTCTGTTCCCGAATTGATTTGCAGTCCTTTTTTTTATTTTCTTTTTATATTTTTTTTTATGTAAAAGGAATAAAAAACGTCACAAACTCCTGTATTGCAAACAGATTCTAATCGATAATTAACATTAATAGTTCCGATTTTGATCTTACATTGTAACTTACGTACGCGATTCCACAACATGAATGTATTTTTAGTCTATATTTCGAAGATACGTAACATATAATATGTATAATAAGTTCGTTAGATTTTTGGATAAATAGAACGTCTCAAATCTCTCAAGTGTGACAGAAAAATGACAAATATGACGAACTAATTTGTATCAAAAATTACTTGTGTTAAATAGTATTAAACATCGATATATGTGCGACATATAATCAATCGCGTCGCGATTTATCGAATTTCACAAGTTGTATAGACAATCGCGAATTTTACGAGTTGCGTAGACAAGATTCTTTTCGAATCGATATCTATATGGATATATTGACATTGAGTCACTTAAAGTGCCCCAGATTCCGTATAATCATTTTTCCTCTATCGACAAATACTGTGTTTTCAAGTAAGCTGCTGATGAACCACTTTTCTGCCAATGAATAATCTATCCATGCACACACGCAATATTATAATTTACATCTCTAATTAATCATCTAGAGAAATATTCGTGGAATCGTACTGGACATAATTTTGCCCCGGCGTGATTCATGCGAATTGCGACTCTTCGGAAATGTATTCTTGCCGATATAAAACGACGCATATTTCTATTTTAAAATTGCATTAAAAAATACAAAAAACGTACAATAGCGATTTATGATGCCAGACTTCGTTTTCGAAAGAGAAAACCATTTTAAAAAGAGAAATAAAATTCGTCTTTTTTCTCTTTTTAAATTTAAATAATATATAAATCTTAATAATAATAATAATAATAATCCTAGGAATAATTAATAATATTATTAATTATCTTAACAAACTTAATAATAATTTCTCTTTTTAAATTCTAATAATTATTAAAATATTTTGAATGCGATATCTACACACATAATTATGAAAGATAATGAGTTTCTGCGTTATTTTCATTTAAAAAAAAAAAAAGATCGACTTCATATTCGTGAAGAAAGCAAAAAGCAGCTGTGCGCGTGTATGTCTACTCTCCACGAATTTTTAGAGAAGTTTGCGAAATACGATTTATCTAAAGGAAGATAAAAAATGCGAGACAGGAACATCCGGTATATATGAATACATCGAAAACTCTTGTTAGCCTTGCACGCGCGCAACCTTCCGTGAATTACGAGATAGAAACCCGAGCACAGCACACACACACACACATTATCTAAAGGAAGATAAAAAATGCGAGACAGGAACATCCGGTATATATGAATACATCGAAAACTCTTGTTAGCCTTGCACGCGCGCAACCTTCCGTGAATTACGAGATAGAAACCCGAGCACAGCACACACACACACACACACACACACACACACACACACTCACACACGCGCGTAAACAATTCCTTCCACACTCCAGTGATCTGGTATTTAGGTACGGACCTGCCGCGTCGCATCGCATCGCATCACGGCCGGTTGTTCGCCATTCTTCAAGGTCACGTCGCACCGGCCGAGGTCATCGGCGCGGAGCGGCGTAGAAAAAGGCGATGCGGATATATGCAACCGTAAATATTGGTCCGTACGTGACGATCATCGACTTTACATCCGGCCCTACCGGTACGTCCAAAAAAGGTTGGGAGTTGTAATCTGACAAAGGGAAGAATCCACGATTTTTTTTTTTTTTTTGTATTTTCGAGTTGGACAGAAGCCAGAGAGATGCGACTCGGTAAAACGGAATGGAACGCTTAGAAATAAGGAATTTTTCACGTGCGTGTGTGAGTAACGTAAACACAAGTTGTGTAGATTTTGACAAATTAGAAATAAATTGAGAAACTGAATTTTATTTTACTTTCGTAGGGGAAAAAATTACATTCTACTTCATTGTCTTTTTTAATGGATATTTTTCTCTATAAATTTAGCGATTAAGATAGAGAATTAAAAATCATCGAAATAATTGTGCCATCAATTTTTCTTGCGATCGATGTCCGTTAAATAAAATTATGCAGATCAACATCGTACTCTTCGATCCAATGATCATTCTTAAGTCGCTCGCCCTGCGCGATGGTATTCATATGATGATGAATAATATCGTCGATTCATCGTCGACGACCAACCATAAGCCGGACTCGCTCTTTCGCCTCGTTTGATCTATTATTCATGACAAACACAATTAGCAGTGGCAAACGCATTCGAAATGAATCGTGGAATCGAAATTTTTTGCATGAGAATCTCATTTGTAATTTTGCGTGTAATTGACAGTTAATTGATTGTCGTGAATAATTTTTACATTGCATTTCTTGCATGCAAAGAAAAAAATGAAGAACATTCGTGCAAAATTTTTCTCCCATTCGTTCTTTCCTCGCGACTCTTTTATAAATGCAAATTTTATATAATTAATAACTTTTATTTACTTTTTAATCGAAGGACAAATTTCGTAATAAAGAGGAAAAAATAACGCGCTTTGGCTCGTTTTTCAAATGCTTCCGCGTACGCACTTTCGCAGCATATATTCCGAAATTGATCCGGAAAAAAATGATTCACTATTATCGCTGTTGATTATAGCGATCGACGTCGATCGACGATCAATAGGGAATCTAAAGGAAACACGCCTTGAAATAGATTCCTACCGCGGCGACTATTCGTAGGATAAATAAAGATAATGAGAGTCGGTCATGGAACGTGTAATCAATGCCACGTGTGGGTAGTCTATTACAGATCGCGCATATATATATAGCACATTTCATAGATTCAGAGATTTATAATTGGCCGACGTAATCGTTAACTGACACTTTCGTGCAGTTTGCACTCTTCATTTTATCGCGAGGACGCTCGTATTATGATCCGTCTCATAAAAGTATTAGCCTACCAGCAACTTTAGAACTGCGCGCCCGTAAGAGGATCCATTATCTTTTAAAATACCAATGACGTGATTAAGCTAACGTGTGATATTTCTCGCGGACAAATAACTGAATCGATCATTTTCTGTAAAACAGTTTTCCCTCCTCTTATATACGCAATTATATGTTTACATCGCGAAGAAGAGATGCCCTAGCGAAGATTCTCTTTTCGGCATAAGAGCTCTTTTAAAAAATGAGCTCAATTATTATATGCAAATTATTTCATAATGAAATTGTCGAAAAAAGAAAGAGCTAAAACGGACAGTCGATTAACAAGTCATGTCTCGTAGGAACGAGTCTCGATTACGGTCCACGTTGGTGACCAGCAAGCTAAGCTTGCTCTCACCGTTACTAGACACAGTGCATTCGATAATGCACCGGTTCGCCTGCTGCTACCACACGGGGGGAGCTCGGATTCCTGAAGACAGCGGGGAAAGAAGGAACTATGCGCGGCAGGCAGGTACCGTCGAGGGGGAGAGGAAGGGATTAGAAGAAGGGAACGGTTCGCCGCCGGGGAGGATCGTGGTAGGCAGGGGAAGGGGAATGACAACAGCCGTGATTATGCAGAAATGCGAGGCGTGGCATTCGTAAGGAAAAGAGAGAAGGAAAAAAAAAAGATGCCTTAAGTGAAGTCTATATTCGTGCCGAGCCAGCGGCGGTTCTGCGTGTGTCGACTAAACGCGCGCGTTTAAGGATGTATGTGTCATATGTCAAAACATTGACAAAAGCACGTGAAAATTGCGTAGATTGTTTTAATATTTCTTCTGAGTATCTGTGCAAAATCTCAGAGCACGATTCTCTTAACGGTTTGGAAATTATTCAAGAGATTATTTCATCAATCCAAATTTATTTATATAATTTGGCGAGTTAAATTTTTTTTTTTTTTTTTTCACTGTCATCTATCTCGGGACGGTGATGTCGATGATCTCGAGAGAGGATACCATCCACTTTCCAGATATACAGTATATCACCCACTTTCCGGGATCTGCGATGAAAAAAAAAGATCTCGCACACGCAGATAGATTTGGATAAATAACCGGGCGATTTGTTGTACTGCGAAATCGAATTAGGTATGCTAGTTGTGCTACATATCTTACAACTGGAAATGGCGTACGGTAAAACGCGGAATGAATAAGCATGTTCCACTCGCGATGTCGTGAAAAATTGAAGAATACGCGTTTTACATTCTCGAGGCTGTGAATTGCAAAATAGCATTCTATTCCGTTAATATATAAATTTTGAAATAAAATTGTCGCTCCCCCTAAGTCTTCGTCTACTAATGCCACTAACAATAAGATGATTCTTTTATATAATGAATAATTGATTTAAATAATGAATAATTATTTATATTATTAGCATATTTTTTTGATAGAAATAAAAATTTACTTTGATAGTAATAAAAACTATGTGTGTGTATTCGATAAAAACATACATAACTCTGAAACAAATTAATAATTCGTAATTATTGGTATACAAAAAATAGTATCAATATATGAGATTAGTTCACATATATATTTATCTAATGAATTAGTTACATATTAATGACTAGCTATTTGTATCATTCTTTAATTATATCATATATTTCGCTTTCAATTTATTTTTATTTTTATATTATCTCTTATATTTTTATACAATCTGCGATAATAACCAATACTTAATTAAGATATTCATACAGTAATAATACTTGCAATATATTTTATATTTCACGGTGTCTCGATTATGTAATAATAGAAGAATTGGGCCGATAGAAACGTGGCGTCTCGGCATTTCCCTATCTTCTCAAGAGTCTCGTATTGTCGCGTCGTAATCACATGGTCGTCAAGCTTACGGCGAGCGCGATAACAGGTTGTTATCATCGTTATTTACACCGTATATATGCGCATTCAGGGTAAAGTGTTACAAATACACGTTCCTTCGGCGCTACGATTGGAACGCGCGGAATCCATGGTATCGATACAATATCAATCGATGACACTTGAATTACGTCTACGGCAGGTGAGCAAACAATCGCGTTCGCATTTAAAACGCATTAAAAAAATTGCCTTCTCGAAGAAAGATAAAGAGGCGTATTAAGTAAATACGTATGTTTACAAAAAAAAAAAGAAGAAAAAGGAAACGTGTTATAAAAAAGTCTAGAATTAATTTATATTTTATCTCTATTATTATATATTTATATTTAATTATATATT
>NW_021853592.1:1778958-1789282 GCF_003651465.1 Formica exsecta | reverse complement strand
TATTATTATCTCTATTATTATTTCTATTATTTTTTTTATTATTATTTCTATTATTATCATATATTTTTGTTAAACATTTTTATATATTATAAATACAATTATTTCTCCCAAATCTTTCAATTTTGCGAACATCGAAATAACTTCAGAGTTACTTATATATTAATTAGAAAATATTATTTTCTTTTCGTGCTGACGTAAAACAGGGTCGTATACCTCTGGTTACGCATTCTCGTTAGCCTCACGACTAATAGCACGTTAATTCGCGATATCACATGTGCGCACGAGGAGATAGCCGGCCGTTACATATATGCATACCACGTATTATATGTATAATACCTTCCGTTCGCGAAACTCGAATTGCCACGCGCGTACACGTAGAAAATCATAAAATTACACGAGAGAGCGCACGCGCGCAGGGATGCGTGACTCGTAAATCACGCTTCGATATGAAAACGCGCGGAAAAGTAGGAAACTTTCATAAATAAGGCTGCATCACAAATCCACGTATCGGGAGGGGAGAGGCTCGTCAAGTCGGATCGGGTAGCACTGGTGGTAAAACGTGGGAGGATTGCTTTTCGTTATGTAATTCCATGCGTGCGGGTGCGTCGTACACGAGAACGATGGCGTAGGACGTCGTGTAAGATCGAAAGAGGATAAAGAAAAAGAAAAGAGGGACTGTCCTCGTACTCTAGTGCGTTATAATCCATTTCAAGAGAGATGGTCATGAGAGGAAATAAGTGGGATCGGTCGGACGAATAGTAGGCAAGAGAATGACACCGATTTATCAGCGCGTTGGTATCTCTATCCTCGTAATCGTAGAATCATTCTAGATGCGTATCGATATAAAAGAAAATGGTTTTTTAAATTTATATTAATATATACACCTTATAAATATCCCATTCCGTAACAAAATCTTCCGAAAATTAAAATTAAAAAAGTTGATATTAATGAAAGATAAAGTTGACATATGCAAAACAAACATCTTTTGTAACATAATATAGTTATGTATGTTACACACACACACACACACACACACATAACGTACGATTTAATGGGTAGCACGTTACGATAATGTTTCCTCGTATTGAGTGTCGAGCAGTTATTTCTTGCCGACACAGAACCGGAGAACAAATAAGCTCCATAACTCAAAGATGTGTTTCCGCACCTTTGTGTACAATTTTAAATTTCACCGATAAATGAAAATGTGAATATATACGCTAAGGAAGGCGGAGGAAAAAGGGGGGAAGAAACCGTGTTTACGATATTATTATGTAAGAGGTGCGTGTCAAGTGACAGTTGCTTGTCAGCTGCCAGTTTTATCTTTTACCGCATCGTCTACAATTGGTAGCCTTCGTATATTGCCCCACTTTAGTTAGATATATACGAGCTCGCATACATATATCACGCCATTCGTTATAATTGCAGAGGCTTCCACTTGTGCTTTCACTATTAATTTTCTCAAATTTTCATAGAAACTTATCACGCTTATATCGTCCTTCGTGGCACTTATAAAAATTTTTAATTTGACTGATAAGACTCTTCAATCGCTTAACTTAAAAAGTTTTCGCTACCAACTAGATGTACAGCGAATTATTCTTTAAATAATTTAACATGGATTACAAAATAATCTCATATGTAAGATATAAAAAATAAAATTTTATTTACTATTTCATTTTTTAATAAATAATAACAAAAAATTGTTGCAAATAAGTAAAAAAATCAAGATACCTTTTCGGGATAGATTAATCCGTGTTTAAAATTGAAATAATTCGGTTGGTCAAATCGGGGAAAAACGTCGCGAAAATCACGGAACGGACTCGACGTAAGAGTGGGCCGGGACTGCGTGTTCGCCAAACTGCGTGTGCTGCAAAGTTGCGAAACCCGTTTGCCGATATCTCGCTCATACCGGGCAGATAAAGAGCCGGCTCTTTATGCGGTCCTGCATTCTGCGCCCGGATTCCGCGAGTTCGCTCCGCTTACCTCCCCCCCCCCTCCTCTACCCCTTCTTCTCGCGGTTCAATGGAACCGCGCGTACAATGCAATTTTGCACCGATCGCTTGCACGGTGCATTGCCTTAACGATGCAGTTTCCCCGCATTCTCTTTCTCTCTCTTTTTCTGCATGAATCTCACTATGGAGCAGATTGTATTGGAAAATGGTCGAGAGTCTGGCGTGTAGTGAGATAAATTGCGATTGTCATATTATCTTATCGTTTCGCAAACTTGAGGAACTGTGATCTCTAATAGTTCAAAAAATCAATCAATATTTAATTTTCTCGACTCAGAACAAAATAGATTTGTTCCTTTTTTTTAATTTTGTTGGGAAATAAGTAAATAATCCTCTGCACAGAATTATTAGTATTAATAATACTAATAAAATTGATATATATTTTCTAAAAAGTCCTTCAATATCTCAATGCGAAGAATTTTTTAATAAATTTTGTTGAATATATACAAAAATATTTATGACGATTTAATTTTAACAGTATGCTCTATGGTTTTGTATAAGATATTTAATAATTCTCGTAGAAATATATATCCAATATTTTATCGGTGTATGTGTGTATTTTTTCGATTTAATGCATGTTTATGAATCATGTGCACATGTTCTAATCGGTCTAGAGTCAAGTATCTTAGAATTAACTCAAGAGTCGTTAATTCTCGTCACAATTATCACAGCTGAACTTGGATGGTTTTGCGGATTCGTATAAAGTTGTGCGACAAAAAAATCGCGGCGGTATATATGTGTGCGCTTATGTATTAAACCTTGTAGGATCTCGTCCGGAAAGCGTGTCAATGTCGGAGTATTCCACTTTATCTCAAACAGGAAGGTGTTATTACCGCTCTAATCGAAACGTTGCCGCTCCAGTTGAGACGCTCATAGATGGGCGCGTTCCTATGTCTGATGGAAAGCGAAAATCCCATCGTGATCCGGGGGCGAGCCCAAATGCGTTCTTTTTTTTGGGGGGGGGGCCCCACAATGCTCTTGTGAATGAAGACGGAACACAATGCGCGTGTCCTCGTCTTTATATATACACATGTGGTGATCTGATTACCGACGTAATACATGGTGATTCATGCAACTGCGTCACTTCGCGTTCGTAGTAGCCGTTTTAATGGAATAATTCTGTTATCATATAAAATGTTCAGCTGACGAAAATACGACAAGATAAGTTGTGTATAACGATTTTTACGAATTCTATTGATTTATTTATAAAGCGAAAGTTCGCGTCCTATCTCTATGAATTTATAAAAATCACGCGAAAACAATTATTTGTGTGTTCGAATAATTCAAAAAATTCCTTTATAAAAAAACAGATGAATAAGGTATAATAAAATTAATTAACGTATATAAATATTTCTATAAAATTATATAATATTTACATAAAATTTATATAATAAAAACAATTATTCATTAATTAATTTATATAAAATTATATCAAAGTTTCATAAATCTCGTCTCAACGCAATAAGAGAAATGCGATCTTATTCTCCTAATCAGTATTTCGCGATCCATAAATTTTCTTATTAATATGTCAGTGTATATCCAATAAAACTTCAAATAAAAAAAAAATCACCGTTAACGCCTACATACTGGATGCTCGTACGCGCTCCTTTTAATCGATTAAACGAGACGCGGTTTTTATTGCGAATTTAGCGCGTCAATGCGCGGGATGTAGGTAATGAGCGTAATTCGCGCGAGTGAGCTATTAATCCATTTCCACGGCACGGTCGAGATTTTCTTAGGCTAACGCGCCTAGCGTATATGGAAGGTGTGAGAAATCCGCAAACCGATTCTCATACGACATGTCCTAGATTCGAATATGATTCGCGTCGTCCTTTTACTATACGGCCGACGAATCTCGCGGAATGCATCCTCTCGTCACCGATGATCGCACGCTTTCTCTTCCACCGCTTTAAGACGCCTCGCTCTTATATCTGATGGAAAAAAGATTTAATAAGTTCGGGGCATCTTGTATAAAATCGTTTTATACAAAGGAAGTTTTTTTTTTTTTTTACGTAAACGAAATTAACGTCTCTATATAAAAGATATATTTTTATAATAATCAAATATAAAATAATAAAATAGTAATTATATAATCTGCTTATATGACGCGTATGTTTCAGACAGATAATCTTTAGCGATAACCGTAAATTTGAGAAAATTGCGCTTCGCGGATTTATATGTATATTCATTAGTATTAATTTGTTCTCGTGACGCGAAATTATACGACGCTGTAAAGAGTACAATTTCGGAGCAATGATTCAACTTTTGCCTTCGAAGATCCAATGCTGTTGCATTCTCGCGAGACATATAAGGCGTCGATTTCTTCAGCCTTAAGATTTAAACAATGCCTCTTTTTTTTACAATCATGCTTATAATTTCTGCCCACACCACCTACTGCTATAAAACCTGCTGTTATATTTCTGATTACTTTAACGCGTTTATTGCCACTTTTATGACATCTCTGACATATAGAGATATGTATTTTGACATGATTAACCGTCATGGATACACACATGACACGTAGAATATCTCGTTTGGAGAGGAAACACGTGACCATAAAAAATTGCAAGAAATCTCGACGACGACGTTAATGTCGGTCGCGTATCATCACGTGAGTTTAGTCTTGTTTTTTTTTTTATGCCATAGAGGCTTTTTCTTCTAAATTATCAAAATGTGAACATGACGAGAGAAACACACATGTCGAAATATAGATAACGAAATATAGATAATTGAAATATAGATAACGCAATTAAAGAATTTTGCAAAAAAAAATGCTATAATTATCCTGCATAATTTTTTATCTTTTTCGCTCCCATATCTCTTTCGCCTGTTCTCTGACTCTTCGTATCATATTAGATGTCTCAAAACATCCGATAGGATCGATATGTTCCTCCACGCGACAGTAAACAGAGGATAGCCATTACGTGTAAACCAAACGATGCTACGAGCAGGTAGCAGCCAATATAGCACTTTACGTTCGTTGCGCAGTACCTGTATATACCGGGTGTCCAATGTTACATGTAATATCTTTCCTTTCTAATAATTGTCGATTTTGTATATCTAGTGTTGGAAATCCAATCGTGAAATATTAAATTTGAAGTGAGAGATGACTCTTGTATATCTTACAGAACAATTAGAGTCGAACTGTGCGCAAAAAAACGTGAAAGTAAGAATGACTACGTACGAAAACTATCAAAGTAATTTCTGCCTCTCATGACTTGTTGTCCAATGATAATTTATGTAAGACATGTCATTATGCAAAACTCGTCCAGTACAATAGGATATAAAACAATAGGTTATAAAAACATGTTAATTAGCTTTAAAAACTATTGTATTAAACATTTATATTGAGGTTTAAAACATTGTAATTTGTAAATATATATACAAGGTGTTTACGAAATACCTGGACAAATTTCTAGGGTGTATTCCTCGCGTCAAAATAAAGAAAAAAGTTTATATAAACTCATAGTCAAGTAATTTATTAACGTTATTATTAAATAATCATAAATAAATATTTTAAATTATAACAAATGTTTAAAATGGCCGCCATTTGATTTAAGACAGACATTGACACGGCGAAATAAGGTTGTTGAACCATTTCAAAGGTTCGCGGACGATTCCGTATAATTTAACAAGCATTAATGCTGCATTGGCGAAGCATCTCTTCGTTATCAATAGATTGCGAATACACTAAATGCTTTAAATATCCCCATAGATAATTGTAAAATAATAGTTTCGTTTTGATAATTCTTATGCCAATAAATTTCGTTAATATAAACTTTGTTTTATAATTTCGCAACCACTCATATTTGACTATGACTTTATATAAATTTTTTTTCTTTAGTTTGACGTGAAGAATACGGTCTAGAAGTTTGTCCAGGTATTTCGTAAACATCCTATATATATATATATATATGTATGTGTGTGTATGTGTAAAAATTTATTATCTCACTTCGTTTCCGAAAAATATGCCCGCGTCACTATAAATGCCGCACCCTGTATATACGCATTTTTTACTTTTATAGAAATAACATTATTTACTATATATGCTTATAGTATATAAAAAGAAGATTAAATAAATTACACAAAAAGTTTGTTGATGATAAAATTACAATCCTTTGAATTAGTAAAAGTCATTAAAGCAGATCACAGAACATAGACCGAGATAAATAAGTCTCACAAGCAAATGTACTCGCGGCTTTTGTTAAATTGCAATTACGCCAGACAAGAAGAGAATATTCGCTCTCGCGCAGAGTATCATAAATTTCTTTATCTTTCGCGGAACTTGCGCGACAGAACGTCTTCCCTATGCAACAGCGTCGGTTGAAAGTAAAATATGTATGTGTGTGTATATGTGTCGGAGCGTCGTCCGGATCATACGATTCGATTCTCGCGACATCGTCGGAATGGCTCTCTTCGTGAAAGTAATTTATTACCGCGTACCGGTTATAAGCGCCGCACGATATTTCACGCATATTCTACGCGTGTGCGGAGATTGCGGGTGCTTGTGCTCGAGAGAAGCAAAGGCCATATCACGCTTTATTAGCAACGAATAAAAATGACGGTAACCTTCAGAATGAAAGTCGATGATAACGAGAATTATTAGGTAATCTCTCTGTACATATAATGTTCGTTATGTCAAATATATTTTTTATTCTCCTTATTTCATTTTTTTTTACGATTCATCTTATGATATGCATAACGTATAATTTTGCAGGTAACATTATTATTGTTTTAGTTCTCACACAAAGCCTTGATTTAAATAATTCGAAATCCCTGGCTTCTAATTTTTTCTCTAGTTTTCTATGAATTTAAATACTCTCTTGAATGTAACTTGAAATGTACAATTTTTTTTTGTACATTGTATAAAGCTGATTCACTTTTCATAAATTTCTTAACTTTAGTATTATAGAGAGCACTAGTCATGTGCTTTTGTTCCAAATTAAAAAATTTACAAAAAATGATATCTCTCTCTCTCTCTCTCTCTGAAAGGTTCACCTGTTACTATATTTTTCATATATGTATAAATGTTATACACTTTCTTTTTAATTATTATATAAATCTGTATCCTCAACATACACTTTCTTATAGTTACTTTTGTATTGATATACTAAAGGCTCAATCCTCAATGAATGAATAGTAATAAACGCATTCCTGAGATACGGATTTAAAACGCGATACGCTGCGCGCACGCATGTAAACGCGAATATAACGTATGACATGACGTGCTCGCGGTGGTATCGGACACAACGAACGACCCGGTCAGGGAGCCCAGAAGCCGCCGCACTTTCTAAAAGCCTTCGCCGGTTTTGTCTATCGTCCAATACCGCGGGTGTGCGTATCACGCGCGTGTCTGTCGTTTATAATATTAGCCGTTTTAATGGCGCCCCTGAGATCGGCCCTCTTTCGACCTATAGCCGCGGCGAACTCGATATATAATCCCCACAATTTCGCTCGAAAACCGGTATAAAAAGAGAAAAAGGAAAAAACGCTAAATCGCCCGAAAGCAAGTTTTTGACGTATCAAAGTTCAACGGCGATGGAGCGACAGATTTGTACATATATTGTCTATTAAAATTAATTACTGAAAATGCAGAATTTCTCGAATTACAACGTGATTATTCAAATCAAATACACAGATTTTTTTTTTTATTCTATTAATAAATGATTTGTATTCCGGAACAGGGTGTCTACTTTATGAAAAACCTAAAATTTTCAGATAATTTTAAATACTAATAATATTTTTGTTTTTTCTTTATGATCATATGAATAGAAAAATTAGCGCACAAAATAAATGAACTCCTTTCAAAAATTTATAAAAATTCCCCAATTATTACGAAAGTTTGAAGAAAAATACCTGGGATATTGAATGGCTTCTCAGGAAATTATTTTACAAAACCTAACATTTCGCGGAATTTATTCACTAACGCCGATGTGTTCGCGATGCGATCGTTAATTATGTATAACGAAAAAAAAAACCTCACGGAGATATCTCTCGTTTTCATACTCTCAGAATTCTGCGTGCGTGAATTCTGCGAGGGAAATACCGCAGGATCGAGACGCGGCATTACATTCGGTCGTTTCGACATTTCTCGTTGGAGGAAAATGATTTTCTCCATCCGAGCGTAGCGCTCGCGGCTTAAACGACGCCGGCCTTCGAGCGGATAAGAGCGCCGAGCGGGAGGATCAGAGGTAACCGGAGAGACGCAACGGGCCTTATTTGCGACGATGATGCTGCCCGCAACGCGGTGTATGTATGTACATATAGCGATATTTACAACTTGCACCGTGGTGTAAATTACTTGCTCGGATTTACGCGAGGAATGTCGCGCAACTGTCATTCCCGTGACATATCGCGAGATAGTTTCGCGTTATGAAAAAAAAAAAAAAGAATTTTGATATGTGTGTATCAGAGACACGGACTATATAAAATTAAATTATATAAAAATAAAAAAAGAAGAGAATGTAACATTTATGCGAAAAATTTATAAATATTAAGTGATTATTGTAGCGAGGAATGAAAGAATAAATTGCTATTGATATGAAGTTATATTCAAAATAATATTTATATATATATTAATACACAAAATTTTAGAGACAAAGAATCAGGACCCAGGAATTAATTTCGAATTATTTAAATCAAAATTTTTCCATGAAATAATATAGCAATAGTACGAATACCTTTTTAGTCTATACACAGTTATCATAAAAAAGTGTATCATAAATAACTACAATAGCGCAAATTAAAATACAAAATAAAATTTGCATGATAGAAAATTATTATTAATATTAATACATGTACTAGTAAAATAACTGTTTAATATAAATTTAATATCTATATTATATATTATTGGCATGCACGTATAGTATTTAACAAACTGCACAGAAACAAAATAAGACAAATTTCGAGAACGGAAAAACAATCTTTCCATATCGAAATGAATATCTGTCGCCCATATTATATATCGCGTCCACAGCAAATTGATTTTCCAACAGACGAGAGATGACACGACTATATATGCGAGCAAAGCCAAAGTTCGATTCTAATTATAGTGTACTCGTTGCGTTTATAAACTTCCACAAAGTCAAAAGTCATAAAAATAATTAATTCCAAATAAAGAAAAAGATCGTATGACTTTTAATAGCGCGATGATTGTAAATTTCGAAATCGCTAAATTTATTTAACTGATAAGTTATAGGATATACGAGAGGATTAGAGGCACGCATATATTATAAAATGGGCTTTAAATGGATTCTTGCATGAAAACAGAACGCGCGTTTCACCGCTCGAGTGACAAATCTATCGCGTATCAATAGTAATCGACCGAGAGATGATTTATGTATTATATTCTTAGAAATATGTCTCTCCTTCTACACGAGATTGTATTTATATTTAGATCTCGTTTCCGCGAAACCGTAGAATTTGCTACAATATTGTTGTGAAACTTAAGCGTCAATAAATTTAAATATGGAGGAGACTCGTTTTCGTTTACCGTAGTTGAGATTTGTGATGCTCCTCAAAATTAATTTCCTTAAAAACAATTAATTTCTCAAAATTAATTTCCTTAAGATCAATTAATTTCTGAAAATTAATTTCCTTAAGAACAATTAATTTCTCAAAATTAATTTCCTTAAGATCAATTAATTTCTGAAAATTAATTTCCTTAAGAACAATTAATTTCTCAAAATTAATTTCCTTAAGATCAATTAATTTCTGAAAATTAATTTCCTTAAGAACAATTAATTTCTCAAAATTAATTTCCTTAAGATCAATTAATTTCTGAAAATTAATTTCCTTAAGAATAATTAATTTCTGAAAATTAATTTCCTTAAGAACAATTAATTTCTCAAAATTAATTTTCTTAAGAACAATTAATTTCTGAAAATTAATTTCCTTAAGAACAATTAATTTCTCAAAATTAATTTCCTTAATATATCCTATTGATTTCCCAATCCTCATCCTCGATTCCCAACTTAATAATCTCATCTCAAAAGTCTTTTAGACTTGAATATAAAATTACGGATCTTCTTTCACGAGTCACGCGAGGATGTCACAGAAAAGGACCTGTGCCTTTTTCTCTTTGAACTAGAAATACGAAATACAGGGGGGGATATCTAGACGCCCTTAAAATTTAAGTACGATAAAATATGCCAGATGTTAGTTTCTCCGTACTTGTCAATGTACTTATCCAAGTATCCCAGCTATGTATTCTCTATTTCTGGCGCCGAGGATGGTTTCTGTCATCGTTTTGCATCATTTATTCGGCGGAAATATCGAACATTCGCGTCGCTGAGGACGAACGAGAACAGGTAGAAGAG
>NW_021853592.1:1773156-1778393 GCF_003651465.1 Formica exsecta | reverse complement strand
AAGAGCGGTACTTGAGCGCTTCCGCGTTTCTCCTCAGGTACGTAAATCTCTTGTCGCAATCCGCCAACATTGGCGATGTGATAGCGCTCGTACGAGGGAATTCACCGGGAAACTAACATCTTACATACACAACAAACACACACATACACACACGCATTTGTTGCTGTTACAATGGCAGAGGTATTTCCTCTAAGGGTGTGTACTTTATTTTCCTTTGCCTCGCACCAAGCCTGTGTTAGCTCCAAGAATTTAATCTTAGAGGATATATTAAGGAAATTAATTTTGAGAAATTAATTGTTCTTAAAGAAACTAATTTTGAGACATTAATTTTAATCTACGATAGACAAAAACGAGTCTCCTCCATATTTAAATTTATCGACGCTTAAGTTTCAATACAACAAGTAACGTAGCAAATTCTGCGGTTTCGCGGAAACGAGATCTAAATATTCGTAAACGAAAGTAATAGCTCGAATCAATATTCGTACGCGCGCGTAACATCGGAATTTCGCTAACGTCAACGTCATCGTAACAGATACCGGCATTTGCTGCGGCACTCGACGTGTTAAATTACTTTCACCGATCGAATCGTACGTGCGCGTGGCCGCGGACTATATGAAAATCTCATGAAAAAATGCGGGCGATTGTCACGAACCGATGCGAGAATGCGGTCCCAACGAGATACGGGGCGACCGACCCTTTCGCGATCGAAGAATATCAATCTTTTATTTCGATAATCGAAATCAAGCAATCGCGTACTCGTTTGCATAAAGGAATCACGATTCTATCCATATCTTTCGTAAAGTTGAGAATTTGGCGAATTTTAAGACCATTATTTGCGTCACGACTTTTGAAAAAATTCTTGACATTAAATAAATATTTTTAAAGTGCGTGAAAAGAGAGAGAGAGAGAAGATTAATTTAATATCAAGAAAGGATTGTTTCAGCTTCGATCTTTATTTTTCTTTGTGTGTCGAGGAGTTTTCTATTAATATTATAATTCCCGATTTCTTGAGAAATCTTTCTAACAGAATATTTTTTATTAAAATAATTTCCTATCAAAAGAAAAAAAAAACAATATTTCTCTTAAAGATGTTAATTTCTGATGTTAAACTGCTGCAAAATTTGCGCGGTGACTCGCACCGTTTAACTTGTTGCACCACTATTTCATGTAGAAAGTGTCACATGATATATGCAAAATTACTTTCAATTCCCTTTCCAAAACGTTAACGACAGGTGTCAGATATCTTTCATGTCGCGCAACTTTAAATCTTAATCGCCAACATTACGATCAAATCAAACACTCTAATTTCAACTTTCATTCGATTCTGTAAATATTTCATATGGATTAAATAAATGATATATCGTATCAGTAAGAAAATTCGAGTAGCGCCAAAGGGAATATATGTCGCGAGAATCGATGGAGACATTTAAAAATGGTATCAATTAACACTCGAATTGATATTCATCGAAGTGTAAAGTGCATTCCCTCTTGCTTTCTCGTCTGAATAGCATTCGCTTTATATATTGTTTGTTTTCGCAATGAACTTTGATACCTGTCCATCCGATTTATCTTTCGAATCAAGAAAATGAAAATAAAAATCTAGAGCATATTCGCACTTTTATTAAATCAAACCATTTTCTCTAAAAAAAAAAAAAAAAATAAGCAGATATAATAAGATTTAAAATTTATCATTTCGATTTTCAAATGATAAGAAATCAACGCGATGCTAATTACCAATTAGCATCGAATCATGCACTTAATGATGTTAGCGATTTTAGCGATTACGAAGAAAGGAATTCCACTTGTGAAATAAAAGGAAGAGAAGAGAGAAATTAAGAGAGATGACTCTTGAAAAATCCAGTAATTACAGAGAATTGACTGTGTATGTACCACGATTTTATTCTCGTAATTATTTTATAGCAATTATCTCTCGAAATGGAAAATGTGCTGCATCTTATCGTAAAAGTCATCGTAAAAGATTCTCGAAAAAATACATATTCACAAATTTCTGACATTTTAAACACAAGTCAAGAATTCAAACGAATTTTATGATCGTGTTAATTCGCTAATACTTTATGAATAATTATCGGCAAATCGAACGAAGAAACGATCCATGGTGTGCAATGTCAAAACGCACAGTATGACAAATGAGCGATCTTGAAATAATTCTTATTCTGTTAGATAAATTTTTAATTATTTAATTATTATTTTATATTTAATATTAATTATTTAATATTTAATGATTGCACACATAAACACACATAACACAAACTTATTATTATTACTTATTATTTATTTATTTCGATCATGAAATAATAATAAAAAATTTATATACATAAAAATAAGAATTATTTTCCTTCATATCGCTCATTTGTCACACTGTGGCAACGGATTACAAGCGAGATAGAGACTCACCCTTGTGTCTGCGCCATTGCCTGTAGAGGAGCGCGGCAACGGCAAGCAGGAGGATCGTCGTCAGAAAGGTCCCGATCACGGCCCCGGCCACGCTTCCCGCCCCGAAGCAGGTATCCTGCGCTGCTGCTGTTGCGTCTTCCATGACTCGCTCGCGCTCAGCTCAGATCCGCCTCTCGCGCATATTCTCGCGCGAAGCTTCAACCGGTCGCGGCCGTTTCTTTTGCTCGCGACTCGCCTCCGCTCTTTTTTCCTCTCCCCTTTTCCTTCCTTACGTCCTTCCTTCTCCTCGCCGTCTCGTCAATTTGATCGCATAGTTTCGCGCGTGTGCGAATCCTTCCCGGACGAAAGGCGCGTTCGCCGGCTCGCCTACCTTTACCCTTCTCACTCTCTCTTTCTCTCTCCCTCGTTTCTTCTTTCTCGTTCCTCTCGTATCTAACACCGATGGTGTTTGTCTCGGACGCGCGAATTAAAAACACGCGTTGGAGAGCGATATTTACCGTCGTCAATCACAATCGTCGTAATCGTCTCATCGCGTGTCGGTTTTAAACGCGAACAACGTGCACTCGCGTGAAGTTTCCTCCGCGACGTGAAGTCTCTCCCTCTCTCTCTCTCTCTCTCTCTGACGATGCTGCGAGACCAAGTTCTCGCGTTACGATATTCGACGACCAAGAGTGACGAATTCGTCGCCGAATTCGTTTCTCGAACGAGCGTTGATCGCGGATGAAAGATCTCTCTTTCAACTCTCGAGCCCGGGAATGTCAACGCGACATTTTTATCGGACTTTTTCCGCGAAACACGCGACTTCACGAACGCTCACGCGCGCGAGAGTAAGAATCTCGCGAGCGATCAGAAGTTGCACCCGCAACCGCACGATCCTCTCGCTGCAACGTCACGCGACGCACTGACTGACGCGGAGCGAGTAAAACAGGTAGGCGAGCAACAGGTGCTTCTGACTCCTGCGTGGCGGGGAGTGGGGAGGAGGGCGGTGAGAGAGGAGGGGAGAGATTATAGTCAGGGCCGATTCTACGCGCGCGTCGAATGGGAGACTCGATTAAGAACGTTCCCCTTTCAAATTTCAATTTCAAAATTTATGCATCTGCACGTTTGAATATTCAAGCTTTTTTCCATAGCATATAAAACGCATTTCTAACTTTGAGTAGATAAGTTTGCAAGTAGATAAATAGATAATATAAGTCTTGAGGGATTGTTAAAAAGAATAACTTCTCTTAGAAATATATATATTATTATTATAACGTATATTCTTTTACAGGTTAAAATTTTATTTTGAGAATTGTGTATAAAACTTATAATTGCAAAAATTTTATTAAAGATGCAAGAGAGATGAATTATATTATACTTGATTCATACAATTTGCATTTTTATCTGAAATATCTATCCTAAAAAATATTTTTACCTTATTTTTTACCCTTGCTTTTCATTGGCAGTTTTTTCTGGAAGTAATATATTGTAAGTAAACGTACGATCAATCGTTCTGTAAATTGCGTTCAAAAACCATTCGAATTTCTACTCATTGGAATACACTAGGGTTCGATTGACCAATCAGAAATCTCGTCTCCTTTCTGATTGGACTGAATCGAGCTACGTCTATCCAACGAGAAGATCGGAATAGATTTTCGAACGCGACCGGAATCGCCATTCGTGAGAGGCAATAACGTTGTTCTCCTTCAATATCTTGCGTGAGGATCCTTAATCGACGAGAAACATGACCAAAAATATGGTGAGGAAGCTGGTGGAGAACGGCGATCATCGCGGGGCTCATGGACAGGCTTATAAAGATAAGAGCAAGCCCACAGATATTCGCAGCAGCAACATCAACGCTGCCAAGGGTAAGAGCGACATGCGATTCACCGCGACCATGTCCTTTTTCCCGGCGTGTCAGGAAAATATTACCTTATATAGCAATGTGCCGCGATGTCTCTTCACGTGCGCATCGATACATTGCATATCATAAATCGAGTCTGATTAAGAACAGGAATAAATGTCACTATATGAATAAAATATATTTTTCCATGATATAAGATGAAAAATCAGTATTCCACTTCAGGATCTCTTTATTGCTATTCGAAATGAGCGAATTACGTCACTTCCTCGTCTCTCCTGTGTATTGTTATATATCAATATATTTCTCTCTTTGCAGCTGTTAGCGATGCGATACGCACGAGTCTTGGACCCAGGGGAATGGACAAAATGGTAAATTTTATACTTATTTCGCTTTTTTGAAATTTATTTAAAATTATTGTAATATATTAATTAATATCTAATATGCTGACAGATTCAAGCTAGTAATGGCGAAGTTACTATCACGAATGATGGTGCTACTATCCTGAAAGAGATGAATGTAGTCCATCCTGCTGCAAAGATGGTAAGAAGAATAAATTTTTTATTTAAATTTCATAAAATGTAACAACATATATATAATGTATAATATATTTTGCATTTATAGCTTGTTGAGTTGTCCAAGGCTCAGGATGTTGAAGCTGGTGATGGTACGACAAGTGTTGTTGTGATAGGTGGTGCACTTTTAGAGGCGGCGGAACGCTTGTTGCAGAAAGGTATTCATCCCACTTCGATTAGTGATGCTTTTCAGAGGGCAGCATCTAAAGCAGTATTGATTCTGACGCATATGTCGATACCTGTTGACCTAACAGATAAAGAGTCTCTTGTAAAGGTTGCAGCAACATCTCTTAATTCCAAGGTATCTAAATTAGCGTTGATGTGAGATTACAATAATAATTGTAATATTTTTAATTATCTTTGTATAATACAAAGTGTTTAATTATTTTATATATATATATATATAT
>NW_021853592.1:1759832-1773151 GCF_003651465.1 Formica exsecta | reverse complement strand
TATATATATATATATACACACACCGACAACAATTTAAAGTATTTTTATCATTATATTATTTTAGGTTGTGCATCAACAATCTAGCCTCCTTGCACCACTCGCTGTAGATGCAGTATTAAAAGTTACAGAAGAAGGAAAGGAAGTGTCGGTTGACTTGCATGTGAGAACAAATTCTTTGTATATGTATTCTGTTGCTAATGTAACATGAATTTTACTCATCAGCATTTTCTTGTTATCTTTATAGGATATTAAAGTAATAAAAAAGTTAGGAGGTACTGTCGAAGATACTGAATTAATAGAAGGGTTGATATTTACTCAAAAGTCTTGTAATGTTAATGGTCCGAAACGTATCGAGAAAGCTAAAATTGGATTAATTCAATTCTGCATTTCACCACCAAAAACTGATGTGAGTGTCGTGAATATAACAATATGAGCGAATTCGTATTTATTTATCTTTGCATGAATGGATAAATTAATCTCTTGAATTTCTAGATGGATCATAATGTTGTTGTATCTGACTATGCGGCGATGGATCGTGTCTTAAAGGAAGAACGTGCTTACATATTGAATATCATCAAACAGATCAAGAAAACTGGTTGCAATGTACTCCTCGTGCAAAAGTCAATCTTGCGCGACGCCATTAGCGATCTCGCGATACATTTCTTAGACAAAATTAAAGTTATGGTGATAAAGGATATAGAGCGCGAGGACATTCCCTTCGTTTGTAAAACACTAGGTTGCCGGCCGATTGCGTCGCTGGATCACTTTGTGGCTGAAAATCTTGTTAACGCGGAACTTTGTGAGGAAGTGCAAACCGGAAATTCGAAATTTGTCAAGGTGAGTTTATTTGATAGAAACAGCAACATTATGAAAGTTAATGTCATATTTCTTTTCGTATTTCTGTAATACAATGTGTTTTACATCTCTTATATATAAATTATTTCTATACTTAATATATATATATTTTTTTAAATATACATATACATAGGTCACAGGAATTCAAAACCACGGAAAAACGGTCACGGTTCTCGTGCGCGGTAGCAACAAATTGGTCTGCTCTGTGCGTTATCCGATGTTTGATGAAACAAAGAGCGCTGATCGCTGGTGGCGGTGCACCGGAAATCGAATTGGCAATAAAGTTGGGAGAGTACGCAGTGACCTTAGGCGGGGTTGATGCATACTGTATCAAGGCCTATGCAAATGCACTTGAGGTTGGTATTAAATGCATTCCATAATTTCTTTTGTAGATGAATTAAATCTTATTTATGGTTTAATATTGTTCTATATCTATAAATATTAAACTATGTACGAGTATATTGTGGAAGATGTAGACAATAGTCCTAAATAATTATACAATGTTTGATAAACTTTTAATAATTTGTCAATTTTAGGTGATTCCGTCGACGTTAGCCGAGAATGCGGGTTTGAATCCGATAGCAACAGTAACTGAACTTCGTAATCGACATGCGAAGGGTGAAATAACAGCGGGAATTAACGTTCGAAAGGGTGCCATTACCAATATATTGGAGGAGAACGTAATTCAACCATTGTTGGTTTCTACCAGTTCGATAACTCTCGCTTCCGAAACCGTACGCAGTATATTGAAAATCGATGACATTGTCAATACGAATCAATAAATCAAGAAATGCGATTTAAAATTCATTCTTTATTTACATAGCATAGTAAGTACAATTAACAATAACAATATATATCGTATACTTTGTTGTATCTACGCGTTATCGATATATGCAACTTGATTTTCGTTACAGATTTAGATTTTCCATGTTCATCACATTCGTTTGATTGGTTTTACAAAAGCCTATTTAACAATTAAATTCGTATATGCTTTTTGCAAAAGCTTTATATGATGTAATATTTTTTAAACGCGTTAATACTGAAAATAATAAAAAGTTTACGAGATATCAGTAATTTATTATTTTAGTATATATAACAAAGCATAGATGTAAGTAGTATGTTACATTGTGTTGTATTTGTGAGAATTTTTGCCTCAAGAAAAAATCTTCAATTTTCCTGACTTGTTATTAAAAGGAAAAGGTAGTTAAACCCTAATACCTACAAAACTTATCTTGTAAATCTTAATATTTGTATACTTGAGAAAGAAAGATATATACATAACACATACATATGTGATTCTCTTAACAATTTAATCGAAATATAATCTCATACAAGGCGGCATTAGGGCCAGATACATAGCTAAATATTAAGTATGTATATATGTATATATATATATACATATTTATCTATATTAGAGATTACTGCATTTATTTTTAATTATAAATCAGCTGCACAATCACATCTATTGCTTAAAAAAATAAAAAATTTTACTTTAATAATTGTGAATTAAGTACATTTATATGTAATAATCATATTTGATATCTATCGCATATATCGTGGAGAGATATCCGCAATGCCGTGTTGATCACTCCTTTTTTTTTATAGCAGTGGCAGTTTTTTTCTCTTTTTTTTTTTGTTCAAATAATTCTTTTATTTAAATAAGAGTAACACATTCTTCAAAATATGCCGAAATATGATTTAAAAAATATAAAAATTTCAAACCTAGTGTAATTGGGAAAAATGTAAAAAGTTGATTATCTGAAACAAACATTTGTAAAATTTTAAACAATATAAAACAACAAAAAATATTCTGCTGACTTTGATCAAAATACATTATATATAAATAAAATTTATGCAATTCCATTACACAGTTACATAAATGAAATGTTTGTTATATAAAATCTATTTATTTATATCAATAATGTTCATGATAATTCTTTTATTTTAATAATTATTGTGATTTTTTCCTGTGCATTAACAGAATTAAAGATATAATATGTTTTACATTGCCATGAAAAATATTCGACCACTGGTATAAAAATAAAAATGTCACATGGAGATACTATGTATATCTAATAAATATTTTAATCTTCTAGAAAATGTATCTCTTTTATATATAAATTTTTATATACATTCTCGCATAAAATTCATATATGGATATATTCATTAATTAATTTTATAATTTTTAAAATAATTATGCATTTCTCTACACATCACACGTACATATATAATAATGTAAAATTCCTTATCTTTTGAATAGCATGTAAAAAGAAAAAATATCGTAACATTACCAATATTTCCTAAATTCAAGAAATTGTTGAAATGTTAAACATTTTAGAAGTTTTAATGAATCAATTTTATAGAAAAAAATGTTATAGGAACAAATATTGGCAGTGACAATGAGCAGACCATCTGTCGAAATATTTTTTTCATGTACATCTCTTCATATATATATATATATATATATGAATAAATGTTATTAAATACTAGTTTTTGTGTTAGAGCTGTTTATCACTCAGTAAGAAAGAAGAAATAACATAATTAAATGACATAGATAAATTTTTGCATGAATAACATAGATAAAATCTAGATAAAATTCGTAGAAATAAATTAAATATTTAGATCGCAGGTTTGATTAAACTTAAAAAAAAAAAAAAGATATTTCAAAGTTAAAATTCATAAATTTGTTAGATTTACTCTTTTCTGCACTTTATAATATAAATATTTACTTGTAGACTCTTTCACATCTTGTGATAATATAATATAGATATAAAAGTTTAAATTGTTTTTAGATATTGTTCTTGTTCGATGTGTATGTCAATATTGAAAACTATAATTATTTATTTGTGTATATCACTGGTTAATATATATATAATGAATTAGTGTTGCAAACATATGCCAAACCATCCTGCATTATATATTACTAAAAATAGATTGTGTACTCTCTCTGCAAAAATCTGTGCGCAACTTATCGAACAATGTACAAGTTTTGATAAGCAAAACAGATTTTATATTTTTCTCTCTTCCATATTACCATCTTGGATGGATTTGATGAAAATTCCATTGTTGGTAAGTATTGTTTATATCGCATGGCATTAGAGATAACTGTTGAGTTTGGGGATGAAGTGCCATACACTTTTTATGTACTCTATGTAACAGAGTCTTTGTTTTCTACAAATGCAAATTAATATACAGTATAATATTGATAAAATATAAGGTATAAAAATTTGCAAAGATGTATTGATTTGAAAAATTTCTGTTGCTGAAAGATAACAAACTTACTTCATCATACTGCCATGGACCGTCTGCGGTTCCTAGACGACAAAATGCGTACTTTATACCTTGACCATCTGCTTCAATGCATCTTTCACCGATACCCAACTGACCTTTTGCATTCAACCTTATAAGCTAACAACAAATATATAGGAAATTTAAAAATATCATAAATATAAAATAAAAAGTTGTCTAACTTATATATCTAAGTAAGAAAAAATAAGATATTTTCGTAAATTACCTGATTGTTTCCAAAGCCATGACAGTGGGAAGTAGCCATAAGACTTGGTGGTGCATGACCCATAGTATCCAAACACGATCCAGTTGCCACATTTCGCAACTAAGAAGATATTATCATTGTTTAATACAGAAGCTTATGTATTTGATTTGTTGATAAAACTTAAATACGCGTTCGGTCAACAACGCACCTCTCCCCAATGAATATTTGGTGGCAATTCTGGAAATTTATCCAACACATCATACGCCACATTATCCATATACCACTGGAAGCTCTTACATTTTTTTCGTTCTTTGAAGGCCAACTGCTCGGATATATCCCCGTGATCGAGCAATCGAGCCAATGGTTCCCTGGTGTAAAAGAATTCTTTGTGTTTCTCATCGAACCATGTTTCTATAACTCTTTTATAATTCTGTAAAAGAATACATTTTGCAATGATTTCTACCTCAGAAAGAAATAGTACATGTGTCTGATGTGATGATAATATAGACTACTCACGATAGTTATCAATGGTCCTTTCTTCTTTTGAGCAAGTTTACCAAACGTATAAGGCATAAATCCTCGGTAAACATGTCCGACATGTGAACATGGCACCCATAAAATACTCCCGCCGCATTGCCATAACTTGAATGACAATTCGAAGTTTTCTCCTCCCCAGACGAGCAATCCCTCATCGTATCCACCCAGTGATAAAAAGTATTGTCGATTTATCGCGAATAAGCCACCAGCGTGTGTAGGTGATCTGTAAGTCGCATAAACGAAATAAAACTGGATGAAAAACATTGTACTACAATAATGAAATTATATATGAAGCTTTTGAAATAAAAATTGTACCTGTATGGCATACTGTCGTGTGCACGCGCTTTGGCTTCCCGTCTGGGCAATTCGTTCTCTTTGTATAACATTCCCCATTCGAAAATTCCTCTGTACAAGTGGCCCTCCTGATACACAGGCCGATACTCGAAGGTTTTATGATCAATGCCATCTATCACAGGAACTGTCATTACATTCCTGAAAAAGAAGAAAAGTATATTTTCAGAAAAAAAACTCGTATTTGTTGACAGAAAACTTTGTATGAAGAATTTCATTAATGAGCTATATTTATTTGATCATATTTCATTTTTTCAAGGTATACAAATGCTATTCAAAAATGCTTTCTATCAATTTTCTCAAACTATATGATACTAAATCATTTATTACTTATGATTGTGATTTTACCTATTTTCAGAAATTGGTGCTAATAGCGGCGGCAACCAATTGACATTGACTTCACAATGAGCATCTAAAAATACTATTACTTCACCCTTGGCTTCACGCGCTCCTCGAGATCGCGTTCGTATTAAACCTTGTCTCTCGTAGTTTCTAAGTAATCTAACTTTTCCTCCCCATTGCTCAATGTAGGAATCTAAGTCACTCTTTAAATTTTCTGCAAAGGATTATATCGCTTTATTGCTTGTATCAATTATCAAACACAGATTTCTCGGATTTTATTATATCTTATGTTAAGCTCGTACCTTTATCAGAGAAATCATCAACAAGAAGGATCTCCTCCAAAAATTTTGATGGAGTGCGATCTATAACACTATGAATAGTTCGCAGTAGAACGGACCAACCCTCGTTATGGAAAACTATAATGACACTGGTGCGCGGTAATTCCTCTGGATAATTCCAATGCTTACATCTGCATCATATAAGAAAAGATATAAAAATATAAATGCAGGATTTAATATTATTAGACATAAGAAAAAGGGCTTACTCTGCTGGCCTAGTATCTGGGATTGCTCTCGATAACGAGATTTCATCAGAACATACCATGTTCATGCCATAATCGGATTCTGATTGCTGAACATCATTTAGTTGATCATCTCTTAAAATATGTGGTTTACCATTTTCCCCAGGACCAGTTCTAACTGGTACATCGCGTAGCTCATAATTTCCTAAACCTTCTACAAATACTGGTACCTGCATAATATAAGAAAAAAATATTTAAAAAATATTTGAAAATCAATAATAATTTTTGATGCATATTTATTTTGAGTAAATTATGTATTTATTAAAAATAGGCGAATATATTAAAGAATTTACCTGTTTCTGTTTAAGACCCTGTGCCCATTCTTTTATATCGTTCATATGATTATCTGAAGATAAATTAAGGAGAATGTATAAAAGTAATAACACCAGTGTACTGCCAATGAGTATGTGGAACAAGCGATTTCTTCTAAACTGTACAATCCTCATCTTTTGCAAGTTATATATCTAAAATCTAAAAACTTAAACACACGATTATTAATAGAGATCTTTTTTATTTTCAACAGAATTTAATATAAAATATATTTCACGAAAATTCTTTCGACGATGCGTGTTTTATTTCAACAGTACGCGATTCATATAATTTAATCGCTGCGTAATTCGGAACTCGTCCTGTTTTCAGCCGACAATTTCAAAAGATAAATAAATGAAATACACGATACCTCTTGTCGGAAGAAACAAATCGGGATAACGTAAAACCGGCTCGACGGCATACATTCGTTGACGTGTCGAACGTCAATAATAATTATAGACGTTAACAAACTTATTCATCGTATCAAGAATCAAGAACCGTAATGTTCACATTTGCATATATATAAAAGCGGCCAACGTGTCGCCAGCTGTCACTGGTACTATAGATACTAAAAATGTGCGACTAGAGACGCTACACTTGCAGAGCTGATCATCGCCATGTTTGTATTAAAAGGCCGTGTTTGCTGATTTGAATAGATGTAATCCAATATAATCTAGTATTATTCTCGTGCGAAATGTTTCCGAGGATGTTAAAATGCCATCGCAATATAAATATGGATGTATATATTAAATCGTGTAAAATATCATGAACCGTGAAAAATATCACGTGCAAGATCAATGGAATTTATGATCCCGATACGAAAGATTAATCGAGGGCCAATTGACTTTTGATTGGTGTACTTTGACCCCTGGCTTGTTGAATGAGTTTTAGAATTATTATTCGTTCGGTATTTGGTATTCCAAATCAGTTGTAATACAGCAATCATGTCCGACAGTGTTAGTCCTATTAAATATTTCTTAAGCGGTGGATTTGGCGGGATATGTACCGTCGTGTCTGGTCATCCTTTGGACACCATAAAGGTGAGGTTACATATATTTATATTAGCATATTAGATGAAGAATCAAGTTTCATCGCACACTTGAATAGAATTGAATTTATCTTTATTTTTCATTTCTTTTGTTTATAGTCTATTTAAATACATGACAACATGTATTCTGCAAAGATTTTAAAACAGAAATTATTGTACTACAGGTACGTCTTCAGACAATGCCAGTACCAGGACCTAACAAATTGCCTCTCTACTCAGGTACATGGGATTGTGCTAAGAAAACAGTTACCAAAGAAGGAATACGTGGTTTATACAAGGGTATTTATCTTTACGCTGTATAGTATACAAAAATTGTTACATTATAATGTTTTTTTGAAACATCAAAGATATTTTCTATGTATTGTATATTATGTAAAAATTATACAGCGCTTTGAAATAACTGTGGAACAGTTTTACATTTTATATAAATATATAGTGCCAATGTTCTTATAAAATTCTTTCATATTATATAACACAAGATATATTGTATAAATAATAACCGAATGTATAACCGAATCTTTAATAATTATACAAGAATAGTTTATATACTTTTACATGTTTTAGTAGAGTTTAACAAAAACTTGTACACTTTTACAAGAAAAAAAATAATAAATTTGTATTTCTTTTATATTTAGGTATGGGTGCACCATTATCTGGTGTTGCTCCGATATTTGCAATAAGTTTCTTCGGATATAGTGTCGGGAAGAAGCTGCAACAGACTTTACCGGATGAAAAACTCACGACATTGCAATTGTTTTACGCCGGCGCTTTTAGTGGTATATTTACGACTGTTATAATGACCCCAGGCGAACGTATCAAATGTCTGTTGCAAATACAACACGCAGATGCGAAACCAAAGTATAACGGACCGCTAGATTGTGCGAAGCAACTGTATCGAGAAGGGGGCATTAGAAGTATTTACAAAGGCACTTGTGCTACGCTGTTAAGAGGTATGATTTGCAATCTCTTATTATTAATTCTCGCACGCACAAATTTGTACTATTGTTTATCAAATATTTTCATATTTAAAAAAATTTTACATTTGTATATATCACGAGTAGAAATTTATATTGGTAAGAAGCAAACTTATTACATACGCGCTATTATTTATTCCAAAAAGAAGGATTAAATATATTTTTAGAAATTGATATATTACAAAAATTTATGATGTATTTTTAAATTCTGCGTTTTTCAACATATACACACAATTTGCAAAAAAGTTGGAAATTGACTAACTGATATTGTTATTCTCTTCGAAGTCTCCTCTCGTCTTTATAAACTTTTGAAGGTATCGTTTTCTCGGGTTTCTGCATTGTAAACCACCTTTGCGCAATGCATGAAAAACTCCCCAATTTTGCAATCGCTTCGGCGTCGAACATCGCGGAGCTGTCTCCTTATTTCTGTTTACCTGTGCAATTCGCATTTTGTTTTTATTAATAATGAATTATCAAGTATAAACGATTGGAATCAAATCAGATAAAATGATAGTTACTAAATGAGGATTCCAATTGATCATGATGCATGTACAATCCCAAGGGTTCTCGTCCAATCTTATATTTTGTATTTGTATTTGTTTACTCGGCAATCTAAGACTTTTAAAAAAGTCCGAAGGTAGTGAAGTTAATTTGTTCCCTGTAAGTATAATTTCTCTTAACTCCTTCTGTTGTTGAGCGACGAATAAACCAGGCGGTATGGATTCAAGATCGTTTTTCGATAGGTCGATTCTTCTAACTTTTTCTAAACCGTAGAAGGCATCCATGGAAATTTTCCGAATATGACAATAACTTAGATCCAGATCCAACAGATTGGCGAGATCGACAAACGCATCGAAATCAATACTCGTCACATTTCCTTTCATTTTGAGATGCGTCAATGCCGGCAATCCTTGTAGTATAAAGCGTTCTAACATGGGTATCTCCAAATTGTATAAATGTAATATCTCAGCTCTACGTAGACCGAGTAATGAATTTTTTTGCAGTTTTAATTTTGACGTCACTCCTCCGAGATATAGTTTTATTGTCGTATTCATAATCTCGAAAGTACTGAAACAGATATAAATATACATTATTTTCTTTAGATCCAATCGTCGAGATATAATTGCGTAGAATATTACCTTGGAAAAATGGAGTCCAGAGGATTCTCTGTAAAATCAGCACTTTCTAGCGTCGGGAAAGGCGGAAATGATAATTCCGACAAAAATGTCAAATTATTTTGTCGCAAGTCCAGATGTTCCAGCATAAGCAACCCTGCCAAGTCTACGCTCTTCAATGTCAATAATTCATTGCTGGCGAGTGATAGCGATCTCAAGTTCGGCGTACCGTAGAAACAAAATTCCGGTATGAACTTTAAACTATTTTTCTCCAACGAGAGATAAAGAAGACTATTGAGGCCGTCGAACATATGCCAGGATATGTCTTTTAGGGCGCAATCGTACACCCTTAAATGCGTTAGCGCGCCAAGCGCAGCGAACAGTTCGACATTTTCCCTATAGCCCTCCAATTCTTGCTTATATAGATCATATGGCAATATCTCCTTGTCGTCGCTATTCTGTTGACTTAGAAAAATGAGTCTATGCCCTTTGTGCTGACTGACATTGCTTACGATCGCTCGATTGTCGTCAATCGCTTCGGATTCCTGAGAACTCATCGGCTTGATCACCAAATTCGCTTTGTTTTTATTTGGCAGATTTAAGTTTGACAATTTAACTCGTTCCAAATTTAAATACAACAAGATAGGTCCTAGAGGATACATAGCATCGGATGAGAGACGAATGCCACCTTCTTTTCTGTAATTATTTACTTCCCTCATAGAAGGATCGCTATAATCTATCCCTTGAACGTCTAACGATATCAACTCAGTGAAGCGCTGGAATGTAGCAGCTTGTAGAAGAATGTCGGTGTCTCCATTGCCCGATTCAAGTAACGTTAGAACCTAGAAGGTCAAAAGAAATTAATATAAGATATATATGTATAAATATATAAAATCATATACGATATTATATACTATATGACCTGTATATCTGAAGGAAGTTTAGCCAAAAGTTCGTCAGGGTTTTCAACAATCACGCACGTTGCTATTTTTAATAATTCATGAGTCATAGAATGCTCATCATTCATATTAAAATCGACATCGTCGGAAGATACATTCTGTTGAACATAAACGCGCATTAAATTATAAAAACTGATGATTATGAACACTGGTATCTACTCGATTCGTTTGTACCTGATCTTTATCTCTATTAGTATCAGCCCATTGATGTAGAGGTAGATCAGAGAATTTTTGGATCTCGCAAGTACATCCTTGCGGGCATCTTATCTCCCATACACCACCGATATCGATAATTTGTCCTATACCCTGATCCTAAGTGTAATATAATTTAGAGATTAAACAATTTAATATTTTACTATGGGATATATCTTCGAAATTTATTTTGATTATCTTGTAATTTTTTATTTATCTTATATATTATCTTATAATATTTAAGATATAATATTCAAGATTTAATATTATTAAGATTTAATAATATTTAAGATAATTTCATATAATATTCTGAGACAAATATTTGTTTCATATGATATATTGATATTTTATATTAAATGCTGCAATATATTTATATGAAGTAATTATACATATAGAAAGTAAAGTTGGATTAGTAGCAAAGCAATAATATCTAACATAAGCACATCAAAGTATCAAAATTTTTATATACCAAAGATAAGACGACGAGAAATAAGAGAACGAATGTCATGTTGTCTCACTTTACGAATTTTGATTTTGAAACGAAGCACAATATGTAGAAACCAGTAACAGCACGCTGGTCTGAAGGAAACTGGATTTTGTTAACTGTGTTATCAATGTGCCTCGATGCTTCCTATCAAACAGGATGCTTTCTATCTGTCAGCCCACACGCTCTCTACTCGCTATTATTAATTGTGCATAATATTTACGTGCCATCTTCATCCTCTGGAGTAAGAATACTCGAGCGATTACTAATTTATACTCTGCCTCCATATATTTGTTTCAGATATCCCGGCCAGCGGAACGTATTTTATGACGTATGAATATCTAAAAGAATATTTTACTCCTGAGGGAGGGAAACTCAGTTTACCAGCCACCATAATAGCTGGTGGTTTTGCAGGCATTGCAAACTGGTTGGTGGGGATGCCACCTGATATCTTGAAAAGCCGCTTACAAACTGGTATATATATACTTTAATGTAATAATAACAAGGATATTTTTTTTCAATTTTAAATTGAGAGTAGGGGTTTTCAAGAGAATCAATTGATATAAAAATTAGATATTTATATAAAGATTCCGTATAAAACTTGCAGCATTATATATCACATATTATATTGCAGCCCCCGAAGGTACGTATAAAAACGGAATACGTGCAGTATTTGTCAAACTGATGAAAAACGAGGGACCAATAGCACTTTACAAAGGTATTGTACCAGTTATGCTGCGAGCTTTCCCTGCAAACGCAGCTTGTTTCATGGGCTTTGAAGTATGCATGAAATTTTTGAACTGGCTCGTGCCAAGTTTATAATTTGAGCCGCGCATAACGCGCATGACGTAACTAAATGAAGACATCCTGTCTCTCTTGATATCGATTGCCAAACGCTACGATTCATACACTAAGCGGTTGTAAAACGATTAATTTTATCACAGACAAAGTTTACACAATTTATTTCTTCCTGCCTCGCAGAAATCTCAAAATAAATCTCAAGAACAGGTTATATACATACATAGAGTGTGAAAACTGTAGGAAATAATATAATGTAGTCTTTGCGCAGGAGAAAAGAAATAATACAAAATGAAAGTATGATATCAGGGAATATACTTGTATAGTATAATCTTGTGGATATTAAGTTTTATAAAGTTTTAAATATATATATCAAATTTTAAACGCATATTGTACGTATCAGGAATTGTGATAATAATTCCTAAGACATATGGAAAGACTGCTCAATAATCAATGATATATATGTGCAAACCTTTATATTGATATTATAAATGCATCATGTATATTATATACATATATATATATATATATATATATATATATATATATATATATATATATATATATATATATATATATATATATATATATATATATATATATATATATATATATATATATATATATATATATATATATATATATATATATATATATATATATATATATATATATATATATATATATATGTATATAATATACATGATGCATTTATAATATCAATATAAAGGTTTGCACATATATATCATTGATTATTGAGCAGTCTTTCCATATGTCTTAGGAATTATTATCACAATTCCTGATACGTACAATATGCGTTTAAAATTTGATATATATATTTAAAACTTTATAAAACTTAATATCCACAAGATTATACTATACAAGTATATTCCCTGATATCATACTTTCATTTTGTATTATTTCTTTTCTCCTGCGCAAAGACTACATTATATTATTTCCTACAGTTTTCACACTCTATGTATGTATATAACCTGTTCTTGAGATTTATTTTGAGATTTCTGCGAGGCAGGAAGAAATAAATTGTGTAAACATAGTTTGAATATATAAAACTTTATTAATGTAACAGTATATATATACATATATATACATAGTTAGTTACATTTGTATATTGATATACACTATATTGCATATAAGGAAATGTAAAATCGATATTATAATGGAGTAATTCTGTAATATGTTTTATGTACAAGGCTTTTCTCCGAGGAAGATCGCACAATATATATATATAACAAATAAAAATCCAATATATATATGTGTGTGT
>NW_021853592.1:1747427-1759770 GCF_003651465.1 Formica exsecta | reverse complement strand
ATATATATAATTATAAACAAATAATCAAAGAAATGTTTATAAAAAAAAACTGTGAATTGATGTATAAAATAAAGTTTTCTATTCTGTTATATACACTTATATTCTCATAAGAAATCTTTTATCCCTATATAAAATATGTAATTTGCTCATTTGTATATATAATTATAATACAATGTCTTTCTGCCTGTACTATGTGAATTATAATATTATCACAACGATTTTTTCAACATAAACTTGTGTTTAAATTAATTATAGAGAAAGATATAATCAGCAGCCACACATCGAATAAAATTTTAAAACAAGTAATTTTCATATCTTTGAAAAAAAGAAAGTACTATACCTAGATCTGTATTGTGGCTATCATCCGCATGTTTCAGTCTATTATCGAATTTCCCCTGAGTCTTTATACGCGAATACTGACAGTTTAAGCCATTTGTCTACATAATTGTTCCATATGTTACAATAAATGTTCAATAGAATGACGTTCGATTAATCACCGCAACAGTAATAATCACTCTTCCCAATCATCTGTGTCAGGTTGAGAGTCATATTCGCTGGTGGCGGAATTTCTGTCCGACGCGGACGCTTCATTCGGTTTTGGAGGCGGTGGTATCAGACTGGACATTCTTTCTAGAGCGCCCATTGTGGAGCCGGCGATACCTTTGCGTCTCAGAGCTAATTTCGTGTGCAAATCCGCCATCAGATCTCCCCCGACTGATGCCGAGGACCATCGATCGTGCTTCTTCGCATCCGGTGCAGTAGGCCTCAATTTCGCTCTACCTATTCCGCCAGCGTCTCGAATCGCCGCCATCAAATTGGAACGATCATCCGTTGTAGCTTTCGCAGACGGACAGCTCATTGTCTTCTTTTGTTTCTCCGCATTGCTGTTTGATGCAGAAACAGTCGAATCTTTAGCTGGCGGTGGCGGCGGTGGTGGCGGTGGCGGTGGTGGCGGCGGTGGTGCCATAATTTGCTGGAAACTAGTTTTTTCATTGCTCGCAGCATTGTTTGCTTTTATGGTAAACGTAGGAGGTGGAGGAGGTGGTGGCGCAGGTTCCTGCAGCGCGGTTGTCACGATAGTAGATACAGGCAGAACGGGCAAGTGTGGAACATTATCATCCATCTTCGGCCCAGAGTCTTTTTCGTCGCTGATCGGTGTCGGCAGATCCAAGCGAACGGTAGGCGTCGTGACTGCAGATGACGGCGCGATAGGGCTTTGAGAATTAAAATCGAGCACGAATTTCTCATCATCCACAATACCCGGTAAATCCGGGAGTGTTAGTGGTACATTTATCTGAGGAACCTGAAATGTATAAAAATTTTTATAAGAATAAATTTAAAAATTGTAAATTTAAAAAAAGCAACATACACAAGTAGTTTAAAATTCACAGAAATTGTTGTTAAATACGTGTAAATTAATGTATTACGTGAAAAATCTGACCTCTCCAAGAGTTGGAGTATATAAATAACTGGAAGACGCGTCCATATCCGACGACAGCCACGGTTGTACAATCGAATCTGGCGCATCTTCAATTTGCTGCTTGTCAGTAGATTGACGCGATGATCTCGTGGATGTTTTTTCGTAGGGACTATCCATGCTATCAAATAGTAGGAGGGCGCTAACTGAAGATAATTGTGGTGGCAATGGCTCCTCATTATTTTCAGGGTTATCTTTTTTGCTAGCCTTTGATCGTACGTGATAAAATTGGAGCTTCTCTTGGAGATTGACATTCGCAGTATAGTGACCGTCCTCTGTCTTACAATTAGAAGATAAATACGCTTCGGGAATATCTTTTATAGGCACAGAACATTTATAAGCGTTTGGTATAATAGGCGCATGTTTGCGCTGCGGAGGTACAGTCATTTGATACTCCTTATAAGTATGATTAGCTGGATACTTAGCAGCAGAGTACATTTTTACTGCCTTCAAATTTAAATTAGTCTGCAAATAGTGCAATCTGTCTTCCAATTTCCTTGCTCTTTCTTTAATGCTAGTTAATCTGCAAAAATCAATTTGTTTACTTTGTTAAAAATATTGTCATTATTTAAATAAAAATGCCGCAATTAAATTATATTTAATTAAATTTGATAAAAATCACTTAATAAAGATAATAATCATATTTAATCGCATTTAGTTATAAAGTTTTAATTACATTTAGTATTTAATTATATCTAATAAATAATTATGATTAGTATTAGCAGTCAAGAAATTGATAAGTTTTTTTTATATACCTTTGCGTATTTTTTGAAAGCCTCTTGTCTATACAATCAAATATATATGAGACAGCATCACTCAAGTTGTCCAGAGATTCTGCTATTTGAACTATAGTTTCTTCATGTCTCAAATTATTCGGGATAACACCTGGGAGATTTAAAAAAATCAATTATACTATTTGTAATTATTATCAAACTCTCTAAGATTATTCGGTTATCAGGTTATGTTACACGATGAAATTATAAATAATATACGAGTATAAAAATTGTTACGCGTTATAAAATTATAAAACGATTATAAAACGATGGATAAGAATTATATTGTAAGAATTAGAAATTTACGTACCGATTTCGATTCGTTCTGGCATCTTGGTCCCGGAAAATAGTGAAAATAATTGCTTCACAGTGCTATAATACACATGTTCTCACGATTATAAAAATCGATACATATATATATATATATATTTAAATTACATGATAGTCACTCAGATAATATTTTTGAAAAGAGTATTTAATTCAATATTGAAACGAGGTGACACACGATAACATATGACCATAAACAGAGAAAACTCTAAGAGAGGTGACATCAATAAACTGAGAATGATGTCAAGCGACATGCCATGGACCAATCAGGTAATACTAGAAAGAGATGCCATCATCCAAACGCACCTATTTCTCGGTGAAATAGTGGCGATAGCGCCAAACAATATCGCTCATTCCAGTATGTATAGAGTTCGGTGCATTATGACAGGTTTTCTAATCTTCTAGTAGTATCATCTTTAACGCTTAATAATTCTTTTTATATTATTCTTTAACATAATTTATATATATCATATTATTTATCACATTTTTTATACGATTTTATCAGATGATAATTTATACTTTTCAAACTTTTATTTTTCTGCAAAAAGACATCTATTAAGTGTATTTTTATTAAAATTTAAAGTCGAAGTTTAGTCAAACTAGACATTTACCAAGAAATTATAATGATAAGTTTCCATTGTTTTTACATTCGTATAAAACATTGTATAATGTGTGCACAAGTGTCGTCAAAGTTTTATGCAACAACTGCAAACCATCCTACAGCAAGAATAATTGGTGAATATACAAAAGAAGATTAATAACATTGTTACATTAATATTAACACTTTAGCAACTGTTCTATGATGACATATTATAAATTTCTAGTTATTGGAGATGAAATATTGAAAGGACAAGTGAAAGATACAAATTCTTATTACATATGTAATCTATTGTATAAATGTGGTATTAAAATGAAAAAGGTAAGCGATGAAAAACTTAATCTTCTGCAACAATTATATATTACCAGATATATTTTGTAAATGTAATATGCAGAAGAAAATTTATTTTTCGTAATATTTATTCTATAATATGAGCAATCTGTTTTTTGTAGATCTCTGTTATAGGTGATAATGTCGAAGAAATCTCAAAAGAGATTAGAGATGCCTTCAACAAATATACCTATGTTATAACATCTGGTGGAATTGGACCAACACATGATGATGTTACATATGAAGGTGATTGTTTAAACAAATATGATAATTATACACAAATATTTTAAAGTATCATAATTTATAGGTCTTGCTAAAGCTTTCAATGATACATTACATTATCATCCCAGATTAGTGGATATAATAAAATATCAATTTGGGATTAACGATCCTTCATCCCTTGCTTATAAAATGGCTCAAATTCCTCGGAAAGCGTCTCTAAAGTTTGGTTCAAACCCAAACACCGGCAAGCCAAATACTTATCCATATATTGTATTAGAAAATGTATATGTTTTTCCTGGCTCACCTGTATTTTTTGAGAAATCTTTCCAAAGCTTGTATCAGGTAAATATTTTAATGAAACTATTGAAAATTCTTTTCTTAATTAATTTATATTTTTATACAAAACTTTATTTCAGGAACTGCTATCAACAAATAGAAGATTCGTAAAAGAAGAACTGTTTATTAATGCTAGGGAAGAAGTATTTGTAAATGCTTTATCAGCTGTAGTAAAAGAATTTCCCAATGTTACTTTTGGTTCTTATCCTGTGAACAATTGCAGGTAATACAGAGTAGAAAATTATATTATAAATAAGGCTTACACAATATATGGGTGGCGATAAGGCCCTAAATTGGTCCCAAAATATCGCTTTTTCTTAAATATGCGGAATCTATTTTCTTTCATATTTTAGTAAATACAGAAGATATAGTCTTAGGAAATACAAAAATATTTTTTTGTATTTTGATACTATCCATTAAAAAATACACCCTGAACTTAAGTGTGACTGTGAAAAATCACGGAAAATTATATTTTTTTAGCATTTGGTCGCAATTTTTTCACATGTAGTGTATGACTATATAAGACACAACATACATAAAACTGATAATAGTACTACAATATGCCCTAAACTTAGGTCTGACCGTCAAAAATCATATTTTTTAGTATTCGATCGTAATTTTTTCATAGAGTGCATTCGTGTACCATAAAAATTTTTACACACACATATATATAGTGTATGATTCCATGAAACGCAACATATATCAAATTGGTAGTAGTATTGGTATTGCAATATGCAGGTAGTAAAAAATAGATTTAAACAAAATCTATTCTATACTCACAACACAAGATACGGTCTATTTTATGTTTTATTTGAACAGATAAGCTGTTTTATTTATTTGGATGTCATTATTTATTTTTTTTATTGATACATCAACAATATTCTTAGTACAGTCTTGTTTAAATAGTTATTGAAGGGCAGAAAATGTCTAAATCATGCTTTTGTTGCTGTAAATAAAATTAATATTTCAATACAATTTATACATTTCTTAATGTTACTAGTAATACTATTAATTTATAACAAAACAAAAATAACTGAGGCTGATTGAGGCCTTATCGCCACCCATTCTTTTATTTTTATATTAATATTAAATATACATTGGTTAATTTTAGAAATAGAAAAAGTTTTAGGACTTAAAAAAATATAGATATGTATATCATAAGCAATCATAATATTTTTTTATGTAGATTTAAGCTTATATATTTCTGACAAAACTTGTAATGAACCATTTTTATTTTGGGATATTAATGAAGTACAAACATAAGATATATTATAGATATTTTAAAACGTTCGTGACTATAGAGAGTGATAATGAAAGCGATACCCAAAAAGCAAAAGAAAGATTCTACAAGCTAAATCCTACAGATATTTTCGTAAATTTTGATCGGACGCCACATATGGACTGTATTATCAAGTATAATAAATTTCTTCAAAGTTGTTTACGTCGATCAATTTACGAGCAATCGCTCGAAAAGCTTAGGTAAAGAAAACTATATACATTTGAGATCTTCTAAGTACACTATAATATTATATTTAACACCAATTTCCATTGTGCTTAGACAATTGTATCAGAATTTTGACCATGTTTCAATACATATTGATGGCAGTATAGAATCAAGCGTCGTTCTCCATCTTGCTCATATATGTAAAACTCAGTCGAATTTCAATAATAAGTTACAAGTGGTTTACTTCAAAGAGAAACAATCGGCTGATCTAGAAGAATTCGTCAAGGGAATGATTGATAAGTAATAATCAAAAAGATCTAGTTAATATAAATCAATATTATTCAATAACTGTGCAATATTTGTGATAGATAAAAATTGAATTATGTTTTTCTTAGATATAATTTAGTAGTGTATATTGTGGAAGATGCGCCTGATAAAAGGATAAACAAATTAATATTTATGCAACCGCACTTACGAAAACTATTAATCGGAAAAATCGAAGAAGTTGGCAAAAATGAAGTTAACCATAACTATAACAACATAAGTAATGCGGACCACACACACACACAATTGCAAATCTATAATCTTTTACATAAATGGACGAATGAAGATGTATGGACTTTAGCCTCGTCGTTGTATCTGCCATATAAATCGGCGGCTTAAAAAAAGTGGTAAGAAGGAATTATATTTTAAATATTGTAGAAATACTATATATGTTAAGATATGTATGAGCAATATATTCAGAAGTACAAATACTCAAGTTGTATATAATTAAGGAAAATTACGATAATGATATAACAATAAATGTGTATGTATAGAACAAAATTCGTAATTGAAATTTAGTAGCATGCATGATATAAAAGGATCGTATTAATTACAACGCTAATGGCAAATACACAATATTAAATCATATTGCGAACTTGATTCCAGAATTCTCGAAATTTGAAAATGTTTCCGGCCTGATATCGTATTTGCAAGGACGATGCACGATGAATAAAAGCGACTTAGTATTGTCTACGTGCATTTTCGATATGTCTGTTTGGCCATCCGAGCGAAACTGGAATGTACATGGAAGGGAGAAGTACTAGGGAATGGGAAAATTGTGGGGGATGAGATTGAGGTACCTCGCGAGGGTATGAGCGAACTACAAGCTCGTATTACACATTTTTCAATCGAAGAAAAGCCGGCTGGTTGGATTATTTTTATATTAATATTAAATATACATTGGTTAATTTTAGAAATAGAAAAAGTTTTAGGACTTAAAAAAATATAGATATGTATATCATAAGCAATCATAATATTTTTTTATGTAGATTTAAGCTTATATATTTCTGACAAAACTTGTAATGAACCATTTTTATTTTGGGATATTAATGAAGTACAAACATAAGATATATTATAGATATTTTAAAACGTTCGTGACTATAGAGAGTGATAATGAAAGCGATACCCAAAAAGCAAAAGAAAGATTCTACAAGCTAAATCCTACAGATATTTTCGTAAATTTTGATCGGACGCCACATATGGACTGTATTATCAAGTATAATAAATTTCTTCAAAGTTGTTTACGTCGATCAATTTACGAGCAATCGCTCGAAAAGCTTAGGTAAAGAAAACTATATACATTTGAGATCTTCTAAGTACACTATAATATTATATTTAACACCAATTTTCATTGTGCTTAGACAATTGTATCAGAATTTTGACCATGTTTCAATACATATTGATGGCAGTATAGAATCAAGCGTCGTTCTCCATCTTGCTCATATATGTAAAACTCAGTCGAATTTCAATAATAAGTTACAAGTGGTTTACTTCAAAGAGAAACAATCGGCTGATCTAGAAGAATTCGTCAAGGGAATGATTGATAAGTAATAATCAAAAAGATCTAGTTAATATAAATCAATATTATTCAATAACTGTGCAATATTTGTGATAGATAAAAATTGAATTATGTTTTTCTTAGATATAATTTAGTAGTGTATATTGTGGAAGATGCGCCTGATAAAAGGATAAACAAATTAATATTTATGCAACCGCACTTACGAAAACTATTAATCGGAAAAATCGAAGAAGTTGGCAAAAATGAAGTTAACCATAACTATAACAACATAAGTAATGCGGACCACACACACACACAATTGCAAATCTATAATCTTTTACATAAATGGACGAATGAAGATGTATGGACTTTAGCCTCGTCGTTGTATCTGCCATATAAATCGGCGGCTTAAAAAAAGTGGTAAGAAGGAATTATATTTTAAATATTGTAGAAATACTATATATGTTAAGATATGTATGAGCAATATATTCAGAAGTACAAATACTCAAGTTGTATATAATCAAGGAAAATTACGATAATGATATAACAATAAATGTGTATGTATAGAACAAAATTCGTAATTGAAATTTAGTAGCATGCATGATATAAAAGGATCGTATTAATTACAACGCTAATGGCAAATACACAATATTAAATCATATTGCGAACTTGATTCCAGAATTCTCGAAATTTGAAAATGTTTCCGGCCTGATATCGTATTTGCAAGGACGATGCACGATGAATAAAAGCGACTTAGTATTGTCTACGTGCATTTTCGATATGTCTGTTTGGCCATCCGAGCGAAACTGGAATGTACATGGAAGGGAGAAGTACTAGGGAATGGGAAAATTGTGGGGGATGAGATTGAGGTACCTCGCGAGGGTATGAGCGAACTACAAGCTCGTATTACACATTTTTCAATCGAAGAAAAGCCGGCTGGTTGGAAAGAGAAACATTCTCAGCCTCTTCCATTACTTCTTTATCATTTCTGTTCCATTTCTTTTGAGATTTTATTCCGAGTCAAATTATTTCTACTTTTATTTGTTGAAGCTCTAAAATTAGAGCAAGTTACGGTGTTTTACTGATGACTATCACGCTACATCGCAAATCCAACCATACTTTTATCCAAGCATGTATTTTGTTGGTATCGTTTGAGTTTCGTACAAATAATGAAAGTAAAAAATTAATAATGACAAAACATCATTCGAACGATAAACGGTAAAATATACATCAATATATGTGCATTCGTATATACATAGACACGTCGTACATATTCAGTACATATTCAGAATGAAAAAGAGAAGCCGGTAGTACTGGAGATAGAAGAAAGGAAACGAATGTATATTTCCAGAACAAATATTTACGCAAAATAGGTATAAAAAGAATGTGTTTTCTGTTTGATTTGTGACTGTATTTTTCTTTCCGATTCAACAGTCCTCTGTTCTTTCTCCCTCGCCCTTGCCACCATCAAGCAACCACCCATCCACTCACTTACTCTCGACTAGCTCTCCCCTCTTTCGCACGTTTCCTCTCGCGGATCCTCTGCGCTCGCGTTTGCGTGGGCGGACAGCAGATGAAGAGAAGGGAAAATTCTATGGGCATAGGTTATTGACATATATATAATATATCGAGTTGATGTTTTGTAAGATTTGATCAACACTTTTTTTTACATGTGTCAAAAAATGTGGAAATAAATTTACTTTTCGCATTATTTCATTATTGAATAAAAATTTATTGCATCCCCTCAAAGTTACAATTCATATATATACATACGTTAGCACTTAGTAATATTACACAATTATTTATCAACTTATCCATTATTCTTGACTCGGTTTTTACTTCAAATTTATTTTTATTTTCATGTCTTGTTCATATCAGACTAAATTACGTTCTCTTAGGAACTATGAGTAAGATTCAACATTGGATTTCTCGCGATTCTCTTCGAGCGTTGTGTATGATATGATATACTCGCTATTATATAATACATCAGTTGAGCTTTTCATCTAAGCCAACAAAAGCCTGTATCTAATCCAATAGTAATCTCTTCACTACTTCGGCAATTCACAAATTTCGCTAATTATTCTTCATCATCCTTTTTGCGCTTTTACATCAGACTAATTTCAGAGCAGCTCTCGAGCCGTTTGTTTATCTCAAAATAATTATACCAGAACGAAAAAAGAAAAGAAACTTCCAGGCATATGTATGTACATATATATATACTTTCATATCGAATGCTTGAATATTTTGATGCTATTTACGATATTCCGAACGCGGAGATTTTTCTCAGAATACATAATATTACGAGCGCTGATCTCGGTAAATAAGCTTTCCACGCGATATGAAGAACACGGATGCGCTTACACGTATTTGGAAAATTTAGATTTCATAAATTTTACGCGTGTGCGTATTTATCTATCTATCAAAAGTTTGTCTGATCGTATGTTTAGCAGCGTATATATCAAAAATATAGTATATCCAGTTGTATACAATGACAGATTGCCAGGTGGGGGGTGGGGTGGGGGAAAGGAGAGGGGGGAAAGTGAAAGATAATTACGAGTTCTTTTCTTAGATTGCCGTGTTGTATAATATTCTCAAATCGCGTCTTATACTTTAGATCAATTACATTAACAATTATTTATCCATATAATATCAATAGACCGAGCATTGGTGTAGCTTAAAAAATAGGTAAGTAAAGTTTCGTCTCTCGTTAACGAAAGAAAGTGGTGATAATTAGACAACGGTATGTGACATGCACACGTAAGCGCAAATGAAAGAGAGTAAGTATTACTAGATATATATTTCTTTTTACATCTATTTTATCTAAGTCTTTGAATATTGCGAGCATAAGTGTAAAGACCATGGCACATAAAAAACCATAAGCAAATCGACATATATTTTATTTGCTTGCTGTTTACATCTTATAATCGATTCGTGAGAATATATATTTGACTATGATTGATCGATTTGGTTACTTACTTACATTTTTCTATCTATCATTACTTTTATGATTAGTATATTTATATTATGTCTATATGTCTTCCTTACAAAGATATAACAAACACCAAATCCCTAATTTATAAGCCTAAGCTAAATCCCTAATTTATATATCAATTCCGAAAATTCTCATCTTGGATGATAATGTTTTTAATCACGATTAAAAATTAATGAGTGAGATTCGTGATCAGATATGATTAATTATTACGTTAAAAAGAATCATTATGAATCACTATCAATAAGTACAATCTAAACACACACTTGTCACACATTGTTTAATAATAGTTGAAAATATTACAACAAATAAAAATTTGCATAGACGGAAATACTTTCATTGAAACAATTGATAAAAAGCGAATGAGCGAGGATTTAAGTATAATCGGTCTGAACGCGATTTAGTCAAGTCGAAGGTTTGATCGCGTGCCATGTTGTTATCGATTCCTTTCTACCACTCTTATCCCCTCTTCACCGCTACCTATTTTCCTACTCTCCTTCTCTCCTTCACTTAAGCTACGTTCCACTTCGCAATCTCAACGCTCGTGGGATCATATCATCCTTGTTGGTCACTGAAAGTTAAACGAAGACACAGATGATACTATAACGAACGTTGCGATCGCCAAGCGGAACGTAGCCTTAGATACACGTTATTGCTACTTGTCTTCGCGTAATCGTCAACCGTCCCCTTTGCACATGATGCTCAATGACTTTTTGCTCACTGATCATCATTTAATAATGTGACCATTTGTCTGGATATAAAAACTTTTTTAAAAAATTTTTTATCGAGTCTATTTCTTTTATATGAATATGATCATCGACAATAATAATACAAAAGAATCATTTAATATAAAAATTTTATTGATCGTTCTTATTATTGTGTGCGTTTAATATATTAATCTTTTAGACAATTTATAATTTGATTTTATGTCTAAAATATATAACAGTTATACATAGGAAAGAACAATATATAAAAATTAAATATAAATATATATATAATTAGATATAAACTATGTCCATATATGTTTTTTTTTTCTTGTATAATATCTGTCCGTATGTATAGGAAAAATAATAGTTTAATTGAAAAATAATTAGAAGAATAATTTTGCATTGTTTTCTAGGCAAAAAATAATGTCAGTAAAAAGAGTTGTATCAAAAATTTACATATGAAGCACAATCTAGATATAAATGAGTTAAGCTAACTTCGCTTCTAATGACTACGTGAGAAATTTTATTTCATATTGATTGCTCGCTGTGCTCTATACCGATATTCATCGTCCAAACTTTATGAAATTTTCAATTTATCTAATCCGTCTATCTCTGCCGAAAAGTAGTATGATGACAACGAAAAGTGACTTCGTTGTCTAAGAACGCAAATAAGGACTTTGAAATGTTCATCTAGAGGACAGAAGAAAAACATGACACGTCATTAGAGAACAAGCGAGAGGAAGAGACATCAAGGGAAGCAAAGGATCCGGGTCAGGGGTGGTGGCCACGAATGGCGGTGGTGAGGCGACGAGACGAGACGAGGCGAAGCGAGGCGAGGCGAGGTGGGGTGAGGTGAGGTGAGGTGAGGTGAGGTGAGGCGAGGCGAGGTACGACGATGGTGACGATGGTCGCGTGCTGGTCGCGTGCCGGAGGCGGAGCCAAGCTCCACTGCTCCGCGTGCCACCCTCAACCCCACAATCCTGCGATTCTCTGCTCTGCCACTATACCCCCCGTGCGCTTCCACGTCGGTTATTGATTCCCCCGGGTAGGTACCCCCACGGGGTGCTAAAGTGGGATGGGAGCAGGACGCGATGGGTAGAGACGAAGCGGCGCGTTCTGGGAAGAATACGGAAACAACGGGACGCCTTCAAATTGCAATAACCAGCTCAATTACTTTTTCTCTTTCTCTCTCCTGTTCTCCTCTCTCTTTCCTCCTTCTCTCTTTCCTTCTCGCCCTTTTTTTCTCACTGTTTCACTACTCTTATCTCCCCTTTTCATTTCCCCTTTTCCCTTCCTCTTCCATTCTTTTTCTCTTTCC
>NW_021853592.1:1732236-1747239 GCF_003651465.1 Formica exsecta | reverse complement strand
TTTCCCTCCTTTCCTTTATCCCTCCTTCCTCTCTCTCTTCCCTTACTTCTTCTTCTATATTACCCCCTTCCTCACGTGTCTTCCCCGTTTACCTATCTTTTTCCCTCCTCTTTTCCTCCCCTTCAATATTTCCATCTTTTTCCCTCCTCTCTTCCTCCCCTTCAATATTTCCATCTTTTTTACCCTTCCTCTTGCCCTTCCTATCTTTTTTTTCTCTTTCTCTGTTTCTCTCTCTTTACTATTTTTCTGACTTTTCTTCTCTCTTCTTTCTTCTTTCTCCCACTCTTCTACCATTTTGACTTTTTTCTTTTTCTTTTTTTCTTTCTTCCTCACTCCCGGCTTCTTTTTTCCTTATTTTCTCCTTCTTGTTTCTTTCCCTTTTTTCTCTTCCTCTTCCCTTCTCCTCCTCTCTACTGTCTTTCTTCTTTTCCAACTTCTCTATTTACTTAATTTTTTTTTCTTCCTTTCTTTTCCATATTCTTTTTGTTTTCGTCCTCTTTTTCTTCTTTTTCTTTTAATCGACGATGAAATCGACAATTAAAAAGTATACCACAGCAAGCTAAAAGAAAACAATATAAAGTCAGAAGAAAGCGAGGGGTGTGGAATACTGAAAAAAGTGACCGAGAGGGAGAGCGCCAAATATGTATAAGGGCGGAGACAGACGTATGTACAAAGATGTATATCTAATACAAAGAAAAGCAAGATAGGGTAGATAGGTAGGAAGGTTGGTAGGTTACGATGAGAGGAAGAGAGGTTGAAAAGAGGGTGAGTTTCTGAGAGGGTTGTTGTAGGTGGCTGAGGTAAGGTAGAGGGTGGAAAGAGCGCGATGGATATAGGAAGAATCCATGGAAGAATATTGCCTGCAGCTTTATGGCTCTTAGAAGACACGGACTTTTACGATTATTAATCCTTTATTTTTCATTTTTTCATAGATCGGTTCACTTCTGTATTCTCTTCCAAAGAATGTCCAATAGATTATTCGTGACACAATCCGTATGATAAGAGTTGTTTCAATGATAAAGTGAATAATTATTTGATGAAGATTTAGATTCAATCGACATAATATTTTTAAGTCTATTATTATATAGGATGTTCCGAAATTCACAGATCAAAATACTGTAGCAGGAAAGTTCACGAAAAATTAGCTAATAATAGTATTTGCAATTTTTTATTTCAAGCAGTAAGACAAATTTTGAATTTTTTTCATAGATCAGGATAATTTTTTTAACATAGTTTAAAATTTACTATCATTTAATAACTATTTAATAACCATTGTGACTTACTTTAAATGGATTATAACACCTATACACAATACCCCTCCCCTCTCGATCACAAAAATAATGAATTAAATTCAACAATATACGCAATGCAACAATACACAGTTTTTGACAAAAGTTTTGTTTATTTATATATGACGCCATAAACTTGTTAGTGTGCCTAACAAAACGAACGCGGTAAAGTACTGAATTTTATCAAGAGGACAGAAAAAATACTTGCATTATTTTCATGTGAAAATGTTGTTTGCACATTCGTAATGATGTAGAGACAAACAGAATCGCTATAGCATGGAAAGCAAGCCGCGCGGTCGGCAGAAAACGTGCATATCTGCACAAAATACTGGCATGCCATCGCACATTTTAATACGTCAAATTGATATTTTAGACTATGAAAGAATATAAATAGCATATTAGTTTTAACCATGTTTAAAAAAAAAAATTATCTTGATAATCTGTAAAAAGAAATTCAACATTTTTCTCAATATATAGTTTATTCTGATTCGAAGAAAACTCTTTATTCATAAAAGACATTTAGAGTCAGAAAGTACGTTTCTTAAACTTTTTAAATATGTGTATAAAAATAAAAATCTCTATAAACCAAGATTACATAAGCGATTTTATTGACCACTGTACGCCAACACATTTGATAGAATGTCTCCGATAGCTTAACAACCAGTAAGGCAGTGTATAAAGACAGAGTAAGACAGAGATTTGATATATATATACATATACATATTTTATTTTATATGAACATTTTTTTCCAGGATACTAATATACGACTTATATGAACAGATGTCTCTAAATATAGGCTGTGCGGCCAGCTTCAAACTCTTATATTTTATATGAACATTTTTTTCCAGGATACTAATATACGACTTATATGAACAGATGTCTCTAAATATAGCGGCCAGCTTCAAACTCTTATATCTCAAAAACTACTACTTGGAATAAAAAAATCACACATACTTTTATTACTTAATTTTTCGACAACTTTTCTACTATAGTATTTTGTTCGTGAATTTCAGGACGCCGTATAGACTGCATTGATTTAAGTTGATCAAGAATTCCGACAATTAGCGCCGATAATTAACATCAATCATTGAATGATTAATGAAGATGAAGAATGCGAATAATTCGTCTGATTATGAGTTTAATAATGATGATGTATCATTATATTATAATTAGGGTCCATATAACGATAATATCGCGATTTATAATGACAGATGATTTTAAGATGAAACTTGTATGCACGTTAATGACAAAGACATAATCAAATACAGAATATTTTTAAAATTAAGATCTTTTAGCCTCTATAATTCGGAAATAAAACATTTGTGGATCTATATTTACATACATTATGCGTAAAATATGCTGGTAAAATTTGGCTTGTTATTTCAGAAACATTTTATGCATAATCTGATAAGTTTGAAGATGATATAAGAGATATATGATGATTCATATAGCAAGTGTAAATCTAGGACTTGCAACTTAAGTGGCTCTGTGTTTTTCTTTCTTATAAATGAAAAGCATAGAAAATGTATACAATAAAAAATCAGAGAATTTTTTTACAAGATTTGAGTAGACATCTTGACTTAAGTGATATAACACTTAGCTTGGCTTGATTTGCTCTTGGAATTGCGCATTTGGAACGTGAAATTTTTATATAAATTTAGGTTTTAAATTTTGTTAATATCATTTTAGAAATTATTTTTTTCCAGAGTTTTTGTACTGATAAATGGTGAGTTATAATATATGTATAAAGAGTTGCCATACGACTTTTGCACCTCATAATTTTATCTATTTTATCGCATAATATCTATAACTATGTTTACTTCAATATTATCTATTTTTCGTTCGATTCGTCTATTGTGTATCGCGTATCCTGTATCACAATGACGCGTGACGTATGGCGTATCATGTATCACCGAAGAGAACGCAGTCTGTTACGAGATGAGAACGACTTCGCTAGCGGCGCGGTCGATGTTGCTAAATGCAATTTATAGGAAACTTTTATGAAATGGCGCCATAAAGGGAAGTAGGTCAGAGCTGCTTCCGACTGTAGAGATACACTGGCTAGTACAATAGCGTTTCACGATATAAGAAGCCAGAGCGCTACGGTACGCCTATAACGAAGGTGATAAGAAAACAGTTGTCATCCTACATATATCGGGAATAACCATCGTTGCATCGAGAGTTTTTTCTAACTTTTTATAGAAATTAATAGCATGTAATAAAATTATTTAGAATATAAAATTTTGAATAATATTAATCTCCTATCGATAGGTCGATCTCACGAGAACTCTGCTATTCGTGGCCCCGCGGCCAAATTTGCGGACAATGCTGACGTTTAGCATGCCGATGCTTTGCATAACAAAATATATGTGAGAGAGAATATTGGATATATTTATATATATGATATATAGTGTAAAAATATATATATATATATATATAAATAAAGAATAAATATGTAGTGTGTAAGTATTTTAAATGAAGATAATATTTGAAAGAGGAGTTTGCGTAAATGTTATTGACTTATGAAATTTTTTTCACTTATTCGTGATATTATACATTTCCCGAAGCTTTTATTTGCACGAACTTTCGTGTATTGAAAAGCGTACTTTCGAATCCGGAAAGTTCGCAAACTACATATCACGTTCAATGCTTTCCATTCTACTGTTTCGCCATGCTTATCTCGCTTCTTCGGTTTCTTCCTCATCTTTCGTTTGAAGTTTTCTTTTATCCAATGATACAATTTATTCTACTTCTTCTAGCTGTCTGACTTTGTCTCTATTCACGAATCGATAATGATGAAAAGAATAAATGCAGATCAGATCGTGAATACTGAGTGTCCATATAAAATATGCAGAGAACCTAAATGCATTTGATTCTACGATATATGTATAAAGATAAATCTGCATCTTTTTCATTCTCGATAATGTTTTAGCTCCATAAAAATGGAAGGCATTCAATGTTTTGTTTCGAAAAAATATCGAATAAAAGTTGTAAAAGATTCCAGACAAAAATAACTTTTTAATCCCGTTAAAGAGATATTCGTTTTAATCTACGATATGATAGCCAAAATATGTGCAACCAAATCTTTAGAAAGCTGATCGAATTACAGCATGAGATCGTCAGGTGGTTACAAGCAAGACCTCCATCCAATCTTTCTTTTTTTCTCATCTCCCTTGTCTGCTTCTTTTCGCCTGACCTCGCATTTTTTTCTTTTTTTTCCACATATCTGAACACACCATATTGCCTCAACTGTGCTTGCAAAGTTTTTGTTTCTTTCTCAACGAACGTTACAATTTTATTCTTACAAAAGGTTTGAAAATCATTTATTACGATTATTTTATAAATATAAAGTGTTTGATTTTACTGTTTTACGTCTTCCACACGATATTTGCATCTCGCGTCTAGTGATTTTTATTATCTTTTATCATATATTGATTCTCTTCAAAAAGATTTATGTTATATATGTTATTTATATTATATGAAGGATGTACATATACATATTTTTGGCATTTCTTGATATACCTTTGCTGGCAATACACGTATTTTTATTTTATTTTCAATTCATTTTCCACGCAAGTATAAGATCTATCCGATATATTTTATTATGATGTTCCTTCTTATTCTTACAACTCGTTTGTTGTTTATCATAATAAAGACAAATAAATATTTCTCGGAATAGTTTTGAATTATCCATCAATTCTATAATTTGAATCGATGTATTTATTATATATTTATTTAATGTTTAATGTATATAAAAACAAAATGGCATCAAATGTTATACTCCGATGAAAAATTCGAGTCACAAAAACAGACTCGTAAATCAGGTTACGGCCGTCTCTCGCGATATCTGATTGTTCTATCGGTATTTACAAATGTAATTTCAGCTTATAAATCATGGAACAAGAAACGGTCATAAATTTTGCAGACAACTAATGACAACGACGACAAGCATGCACATTAATTCATCAAAGAACTGATCGAGGTTGAGATGGAAAAAAGAGCCGCGCGGAAAACATCAAACAATAATATGACATCGGACAACATATCAATTATTTTTCTGATAGAGAAAGATAAAATAAGAAAAGTTGGTGGTTGTAAAAAGTGAGAAAAATACAGTAGCAATATATAATAATATATAGCATATATATACACATATGCGATATTATTGTTATTGCGTCCAAGAAATTGTAGTTTTGCTATTGATTAAATAGCTAAATAAACAGTCATTCAAAAGACGGAATATATGGTATAGAGTATAATGAGATAAACACGATATTCGGTTAGTCCACAATTGACGTGGATACTGAAGCATGAAACGAGTGTTAAGCTTTTACGATTGACTAAGCGAAGCAGTGAGAAAGACCGAATAGATCTGGGCCATGATGCGAGAAAAGATTTGATATTGTGAAGGAGATCCAGATTAAATCGCAGAAAATATCGAACACGCTAACACAAAAAGACCTCCAGGCCAGTTTCCGATTAGAATTATTGAGTATGTTTAAGAGAATTATTTCGGAGGTCATGGTAGCGATTAGATAATTTTAGATAAAGTATTTTTTTTAGATATATTTCGAAAATTTGGGGTAGAGCATCTTCTATATATAAATATGTCTGAAAATGCGAGCAATAGCCAGATGATTTTAATCATGATTAATGTAGACATCTACAAATATTTTTGTAAAAACGGAAAAAATACGCTAGTGAAGATAAAGAAAACATAAAACTTTCATTGCGAAAGCGTATAAAACGGATATAAAACCCGTATAAAACAGTATTATTTATATAACGTTTAAAAACAGACCAAGTAGACAAACAAATTTTTTAATATCTAAAGCACGTATCGATCGCTCTTAGCTTATGTTTTGTATAGAAGTTAACAGTGATTGTTTTGCAAGTAAATAGACGTTGATTACCATCATTATATATCATTTAATAAAACAATAGTAAAACATATAATTCTTTAGTAGGACTTATTTATTGCTTTATAATAACGCTTTTCGATAAAACGCTTTTCACACGAACTGTTAACGATTTTAACCAATATGTTTAAACTCGTAATGTATTCGGAGAATCGGGGGTGTCCTTGTAATTTTTCTTTTTATTCTCCAGTCATCTGTAAGTGAATACATTGACAAATGCAATTCTGATGACGCATAAAGTTAAAGAAAAACATTACACGTTTCACATTATTATTGATAGCACAATAGTTATTTTTGAACAAATGTGTTAAAGATTTTTCAATAAAGAAATATAAGCTAAGTATATTTCGTTCTTTTTTCTTTTACTTTGTATTTTATAAATGTTTCATTGATCGAGCATTCATCTGAAAGTTACTTTGTCGCGTGCTAGCGCAGGCGTTAAGTATCTGCAACGATGCAAAATTTCTTTTGTGAGATTAAAAACGGTTAAATGGACGAGAAACGCTTCGTTTGATGACAGTAGTAGTGTTTATTGATCATCGTTGATGAATATTATCATGCGCTATCTTTATTATTATATTGCTATATACGTAACGTTTGCCAGTAAATATTTTTTAATGCGTTTGTCGTTTATTAGGTTGTCAGTATTTGTCATTTTTCTTCCCCCAAAAAATGTATAATAAATAATAAAGCGTAATAAAACATGTGGTGTATTAGTTGCAACATGCTCTCTTTATCACGATTATAAACTTGACTTTGATTCTTTCTTCGATCGACATCAATCAGACTATCAGCTACGTAAGGGCAAAGGAGCGAAATCAATTTTCTGCTGAGAAACTCGGCCGTATAAGACATAAGAACGAAAGAGAGCGTAAGAGGAGAAGTGAGAACGCGATTAAGAGCAAGAATGAGAACAAGGGTAAAGTTGAGGGTGACCATGGTCGGACCTTGGTGGGGTTGATTCAGCCTCATAGCGAAGAATCGGCAGAAAATTCCTCGGGGGAATCAAATTGCCTCAAATCTAGATTTTTAAAATAAAATCGAATTCTTTAGATTTTTAAAACATCTTGTTATTAATCAATATTGTTATCGATCAATATCATTATATTTTATTATTTTTTGTCGAATATTTTCACATTAATGTGTGTGTGTGTGTGTGCAACAGAAAAGTTTGGTAGATTGCAAAATATATACAGTCATGAAAATAAAAATCCATGAATTTCATTATAAAAAATGTTTTACATATTTTACATATCCATTACTTTTTTGGCGTTCTTCAAAAATTCTCTAATAAATTTAATACTTTGAACGAAAAAATAACAATGAAAAAAGAAATATTTCTTGTCTTCGTATGTTTCATATATTTCTATCGGCCTTTTTAGATTCATTTGATTTCTCGAGTAAATCAAAAAGCAAGAAGAGCAATTAGTCAAATGTATAATTTATATCTCTTGCGATTTACAGAAATGCAGATTTTTCTATAAATCTGTTTTTATCTTAATTTGACTGGGAGTTATTTTTGTTATTAGAGGAAACTTTATTGTGTTTCATTATTCGTATATCTAAAATGATGCAACTTTGATATTCAACTATTTTTTACACTCTTGTACAATTCAATAGATTCCATGATTCTGTTTTGTAATTTAAATTATAGATGACAGGGATACTCGATTGAATAATATCTTGAATAATTAAATCTTTGTAAGCAACTTGAAGGATTTTTGTTTTTACCTTCTTTGAAAAAGAACATGAACAATTTAATATCTTAAAACGTTTCAGAGCGAAAAAGAGAAGTTATTAAATTCCAATTTTTATCGTAACGGATAGTTTATGCTTCAGAACGATAAAACAGAACCGATAAAATTAGATAATACTAGGCGATCAATAACCGTAATTTATGAAATAAAAAAATGAAGCAAAAATAAGAAACATTTGTAAAGAGCATAAAAATCCTATTTGACAAGCAAAGAAATAAGATTTGTGTGTTGCGTATATTCCAAATTTTTATTACTCGGATATCTACTATTCAGAATGCTCGCAAACAAGGAGGAGTTCAAAGATATTTTGATTACAGAATATACAAAAGTAATATGCAATATGCAAAATATACAAAAGCGAATTCTCCCTCATTATCTGCATCTTATCTACATTCTATCTTATGTCGCGAATCTACGCGCAGGGAGATTGGGCATGAGTTTCTGACAGCGACTGTACTCGCGCTGGAAAATCCATTTCGTTTTAACTTTACGTTCAAATTGAATGTTTTGTAGTTGTGTGTCGACTTGGGTGAGATGTAGCTGCCGGGGTGGAGAAACGAAGGAGGGGTAGATAGGTAGGTAGGTAGGTTGACGTGGTGGAAGTTGATAGAAGATAGGAGATGGTAGTGGAAGGGGTTGGTAGAGAGGGATCGAGTCTGGCACGGGGAAGGTGGATGGGTGGTAGAAAGGGAGTTGTGGAGGTACCAAAGGAGAAAGGCAGGTGGCCGTATTTCGCTCTCCCTCTTTAAATCACATTCATCAGAGGCAGATGGCCGCACCGCTCCATTCCGCTTCCCTCCACTTCACTCCGCGCAGGGGTGGTACACAGTGCACGGTACCAAAGAAGGTGCAGCACCCGCGAGAGGGTACAGGCAAGGGGGCAGATCCGTGTACCGGAGGAAAGAGAGCGGATGAGCGAGATGGTCGATGAGGGGTCGGGGGAAGACAGGGGTATAGAGGAGAGACTGGGAGACGTGCGGATATTGATTCCCACGGGATATGCGCGCGTTCAACGAGACTCGGAAGTCTGAAACGTACATATGCTGTTTTTAAGAACGTATGCATAATGCGCATTGTAGGACTGCTACTATATGTACATATATGTCTGTACATATATTACTATATGTATATGTCGTTGACCAAACATCAAGATACTTGATAAAAATTATTCCATTATATAATAATCACAAAATATTGAAGATGAAATAATTATAAAAAGAGATGAGATTGGAGATGTAATATCAATAACGAGAAATTCTTTCACGGTAAACTGAAAGAAAGCAAAAATTACAATATTTATCAGTCACAAATATTAGACGCTAATGTAATAATGATAATGTACTGATAAGAGAAAAAGCTAAGGATATTGTATTGCTATATTATTGACTTATATTAATAATGTTTTAATGGCTACAATTGTTATGACATAATTAACAAGCCAGTAATTATACAAAAATATGCATAGGTTAATATAAATTTATGATACTATCATCAATCAATCCTGTAACTTGCAAAACAAATCGACTTTAAGAATCGCAGTGTCCAATTTCATTTTGCATCAGTATATCAATATATTGCATTCATCATTATTAATGTTAACAAGTTAGTAATTTGATATTTGATTATGTTTAAAACATATAATAAATGATAAAGTCAAGTGCAATTAAAGCATATTGTTCTAATAAAATTGTTTGCATTTGTTGGATTAGTTGGATTCATGCGGACGTGAGTGAACGAGGAAAGGAAAAGATGAAAGTGAAAGAGTAGAGCGGCCACAGATTGCAAAGAAACGAGGCAAGATATAAGAACAGTTTTAAAGTTGTAATCTTTAGACGATGGCGTAGATAATGGATATGTGTCATAAGGGAGACTTTAAGGAAGCTCAAGGAAGGAAAGGTCGAAAAGAAGAAGTAAAAGATATCATGTTTCTGATCCTACGGCTTCATGATTCCTCTTCTTCGTTTTCCTTCATGTTCCCTCCGCCTGGCTGATTGGTTGGCTGGTTGGCTGGCTAGATAGCTCGCTTGGGGCGAAAATCCAGCGCGCGTAAACCAACACACGTATGCCACTACAAACTCCACTCTACGACATCCACTTGCCAGCCAGTTCTGGCTAACCACCTTTCTGCTTGCTAGACTGTCTGCATGCTGCTCGCTATCTACTACTACTACTATTACTACTATCACTACCACATATCTCCAATGTTGCTACTCATCACTACTACCAACATTATTACTACTACAGTGACAACAGCAAGCCACTGTTACTGCTGCTGGCGTTGCTCCGGCTACGATCTATAAGCATGTTTCATGAATGAAATCCACGTGCAAACCACGTGACTACTATCCGTGACTGATTCTATTTGTACGATGTCAACAATAAGAGAAATACTTCACGATATAATGTTTTGCATTTCTTCTTCACAGTTAGTCTATAATCAGTCATGATACACACTTAGTCACGAGGAATTCTTAAATAATAAATTTCAGATATCCAACGACACGATCAATCTTATTTGTATAAATCTATGTATAATACAAAAAACTATATATATATGTTTATTAATTAATTAATAGCATTTGAATATCTTTATGCATGTATCGTGTAAATAAATATGTTAATTAATTAAGTGACCTAAAAATATAACAAATTCTGTCAATATCTTATTTAATGCTTGATATGATCAAAATAAAAAATGCAACAACTGTCTTAGATTTATAATTCATAATAAAATTTAGCTTCTCAACATTATAAAAGTAATTGCTTAAACAAAGTGTCGTTAAGACCGATTATATTCAAAAAGGTGTTGCAAACTGATAATGCTTTATGTTGACTCAACTTTATGTATTACGAGAGAGTTGTGCTTCCACGATTTCCTCTATTTTCGTGTTTATCACAATCTCATTACCTTCTGCTATTAAATAGACCAGCATGCGATACGAATCGAAAACGATAAGCGTGAAGCTCGTATGTCACAACTCTCGTAACCCTTACCCAATAATTTAATTACCGGAAATAAAATAAAATCATTCTTAAAAATAGCGCGATCATCCCTAAATCGTATCATATTCATATGTATTACGTATGCAGTTTCGATAAAAAAAGTCGAGGCATCATTGGCGGCTTATTTTTATAATACTATGTTGAGAAAATTTGTGCTCAATAGATTGGACCAGTTAATAAATATCAAGTAGATTATTACAGAAGATATATATTAGCTATGATGAAAGATAAAACTTCAGATTTTTTGTTGTTAAACAGACAGATATCTATCACATGCCACGGCGTGTTCATTCAATACGCTCGAAAAGACAGTGAAGCTATAAAGAGTGCAAAGGTAGTATCCATGACTCCAGGGGTTTCCGTTGAGCGACGCGGGCCATACGCGTTCCCGTCGGAGTCGCGCAATGAGGAGGGAAGAAGTCGGTCTAAACGGACAGTCGCGAGAGAGTAAGATGATTGTACGTATACATTGAGCGGTTAAGAGAGAGAGAGAGAGAGAGAGAGAGAGAGAGAGAGGGGTAGAAAGAAAAGGAGAGGGAGGGAATGAGAAAGAGAGAGAGAGAGCAGCGTTGAATAGAACAAGTAGCAACGTTAAGTTCCATGGTGGGGTGACCCACCTCGCGCCGTGTACCCGCGGCACTATCGCGGCAGCACGCATAGCGCGCGATGTCGCACGCAACCTAACCCAACTTAAACTCTAACCTAACCCCCAATCTTAAACTAACCTAACCTAACCTATAACCTAACCTAACGCGTGTAACGTGACGCTTGGTTTATATAACGTTCGCAATCCGTGCGCTCAGGCTCAAGGTGCACAGCCCAAAGCTTTACAATCCGCGCTCGCGCGCGCGCCCGCGCTCGCGCGGTGAAGGAGCGAAGAGTCCCCGTCACGAGAGTGTAACCATCAACTGTATAGTTGCCATTGCCGCTACCACTGCCGTTCGCTCGCTCGCTCGCTCGTTCGATCGCGCGCGCAGGGTCGCTAGTAGTCGTTCTTTCTTGTACGAGTCGCACTCGACGTCTTACGTAGCACCTGCCGACCAGTGACGGCGTTCACGTGCTACGACGGCAGTTCAGTTTTAATCGTGCGTACATCGAGCTGATCGTGCTGATCGACAGTGATCGAGATAATAACCGTCACTTTCGGTGCTTTCGATCGACGTAATTTGTGCGATGCCACTGTCATCCTTTTTTTTAAAAAGATTGCTAACACTAAACTTGAAATAGTAAATACTTGCCGATTTCGCGGTAAGACGTTCAAATATCTCGATAATCGAAAACATCTAGATCTCGATCATCAAAAGCATCGGATCGCACAAGTTTCGACTTATATCGTGGTCGGTAGGATTATTCGCGCAAGTCGTGAATTGTTGCATTCGCGCCACTACGAGCTACTACGCGCGTCGCGATTGATGAGTACACTGTACGAAGCGGGTTAAACCGATCGAGTGTGATAAGACGAGGCTGACATCGTGTCGCGTCGGTGCGCAGCGAATCATACGATGAGCGACGGTATAGTCGGTGCAATTGCGATCAGTTTGTTCGGTACTAGTTGTCAAACTGTGTCTGTGCGTGATAGATGGCTTTTCATTCACAAAGACTCGTTCCAGGCGGTGAGAAGAAACGTCGGGTCAGTATGGATGCTGGTTATTCCGTTCTCAGTAGCGATCTCGAATCTTGCAGAATGTATGACCAATATTCCTATAAGGTAAGTCGAGATCATTAATAATGACAAGTATCCCAATTAATTTTGCAAATTTATCTAATTTGTGCAGAGAGTATTGATAATCGAAAGTAAAGCGAAGTTAGTAGTTTTTCAAGAAAATTTAACAATAAAAAACTACATATATTTTATCGAATTTATAAAACGACTACGAACTATCGTCATTAAAGTGTGTTCTGAGAATCGGATCATAGATGTTACATCGTTACTATTTTATGCAAAATCTCTGTTGCTAAACACAATTTTATATATATATTTATTGTTATAAAATAAGATGGTTTTTTAAATATATATTCTATAAGCATTCTTATATTCGACAATTTCTGAAAAAGATTAGACAGCTATTAGTGGCTGGATCGTCCTGTATTGGTTTAAATTTTTACTTTTACTTGTGTTAAATAAGATTTTTTTTTCAAATATATATTTTATAAGCACTCTTATATTCGATAATTTTTGAAACACATCAGACAGCTATTAGTGGCTGAATCGTTCTGTATCGGTTTACATTTTTACTTTTACTTGTGTTAATTTCTACACATTTATAACAACTGTATAAATAATATTACGTATACACATAAATTCGAGGATAACAAGATCATGAAAAATAAAATAATAAAAATGCATGCTGTTATTTATTCTAAGGAGTAGTTTTTTATATATGAAGATTTATATACAATGTGTATGTGTGTTTAACCAATGATGAGCGTTAGTTAAAGAGCCATTTGTGCGATCGGAAACTATGCGAACTATGCGAACAGTGGCATAATCTTTTGTCTAGCCTTAGTAATCGTGAAGTGTCCGGCAACTAAACCACTGTACACGCAACTCACATACAAATGATTTTTTAAACAACCCTTATGATTGGAGTCGACCTTTAAATTCTTATATTTAAAAAATTATTTTTGCAATAAAAAACGGCATAAATTTTTATTTAATTTTTTTATGAATTTTCATATAATCTTATAATTTTCGAATATCCTGTATATTTTTGTGAAAAGCCCTTCTTTTTCAATTATAATTCGAAAATTATTGATATCTCGACACTTTTGCTGAAAAAAAATTATCTTCAATTTGGCCAGAGAATCTGTTATTAGAAAAACATTCTGTGTTTTTTTAACACTGTGCAATATATACAATATGTATATGTGTGTGTATGCTGTGCGCGCTTGCGCGCGTGCGTGCGTATGCGCGCGCACATATATATTTGTGTAATATCTTTTATCATATTTAATAATTTATACCAACACAGATAGTAAATTTGAGAGAAAAAGATCATACTTTATTCAATATTTTTTAATTATCGAAATAAAATCTTTTTATATTTTTTGGCCTTTTTTATTTTGAGCGATTAATAATTATCTTTATATCTATTTATATACATAGATATAAAAATAATCATTAATCGTTCAAAGTAACTGATGAAAAAGTAGAAAGATTTTATCTTGATTAATTAAAAAAATACTCAGCGAAATATACTTTTTCATTTGCTACCCATATATATATATATGCTTGCGTGTTCTACAAACATAATACAGTCTAATTACATATAATAATCGTGAATCATGAGCAATGATGAAAAAATTATTAATTCCCCTTAATGCCTTGATATTTGATGGTCGGCAGCATTCGTGATTTGTGTTTCTGCTCTTATTCAGTGCCCGTACCACAAAAGGTTCTCTTGTTTTCTTTCCTTTTTCACTTTGTCTTTCTCTTTTATTACCACCCACTACTATCGCAATCGGCACTACTACCACTATTACATTCAACGTTCATATTCCCTGTTCAATCTGAGAGAGATTTGAAATATTCGTCTAAATTAAATCTCTTCCATAAAATACACCGTTGTATCTGGCATCGCACGATCAATGTTTCCAATCGTGTATATTCATCCATTGAATCTTTTGCTATGCATAAAGCAATATGGCGAATATTAATACGATTCATCTGCGCAGAACGTTCATCCACGCGTAATTATCTAATCAAATAATCGTTCCTCAACTTTTCATTAATCTTGATATATTTTGATATATGATAAATTTATAGGATCCAGATTTTTATTAAGAAATATTTTCAAACTATGACTTATTATCGCGATATTTTATTTATCATGCATAGAAAACTTTAAATAAATTACTTTCATCATGATAAAATCAGTTTATATATCGTTCGATTTAAAATGTTTAACTGAGCATATTAATCTTTATGTTATTTTGATCTGAAAAAGAAAAACATTTCGAAAATCGAAACATGACACCTTACGGCGTTCGCGATTAAATCGATAGGCCATCGAGTTAGTGCAATTTTCCCTCTTC
>NW_021853592.1:1728908-1731658 GCF_003651465.1 Formica exsecta | reverse complement strand
CCTTCTTCCGATGTGCGAGATCCTTTTAAGAAAGATCGGACAAGCTCGTTCCAAAAATCTACTTTGAAAAGCACTCGGGGCGACCCTTTGAGAAGCAGAATTTTTCCCTGGGTAATATCGCCCGTAGGTAGGTACCTAATGCATTTCTACAGGTTTATATACTCTTCTTCCACCTCCAAGCGAGTCTTTCCTCCCCTACCCCCAACCACCACGGTAGTAACAACCTGCCACCCGCTTTCGTCCCTTTCTCCTTACCTTTTTCGTTCGTCTCCCTGCTTCCCCTCTCCTCTTTCTCTCTGTATGTATCTTCCTCCGCACCCCTCTTAGCTTCTCTCTTTCTCTCTCTCTCTCTCTCTCTCTCTCTCGCTCGTTTATTTCTACTCTTTTCCTCCGGCCGTTTCAACTTTTCATTCGGTTCTCTCCTCCTCCGTTAAAACAAAATGAAAGGCAAGCCCGGTTGGTATCCATAAAAGAATGAATAAACGTAGATTGAAAGGGCATAAAAGAGCATGTGCGCGTATATACATATAGCACGAAACCAAGATAGTATGTATGTAAGTGCGCGCACGTGCGCGAGCGAGTCGAGAGCTGACGTATTTATACATTTGTGTATGTATCTACGTATTGAAGAGAACAAATTAAAATCCGCAATCGCGGTAGTACAATGTAAATTTGTTTTAACGAACGTAGGGTAATTGAATTTCTCTGCGTGGGTTACTTACTTAGACACACGCTGATTATATAGAAAATTTTGAAATAATTTTAGAATTATTAAAATAGTAAAAATGGAGAATCACAAATATTTACTGTGAAGATTAAAATGGTTTCGTTAATTATCAATTATCTTTTCTGTAAATTTCAGAAATCTTTATTATCGCTGATTGCAAATCAAAATATTTGCTTGCTTTGCAATATCATAGAAAAGTTTATTGCTGTAAGAGAGAGACACACTATGTCTTTATTAAATTATATTTCGTAAAGCTGGTATTCCAGATGAAACCGGGGTTATGCAATGTATGCGTCATCTTCTTCGCCGTCTTTTTATTCTGCCGGCGGTTTATGGTGTTTGGAAATAATATCGTTTGCGGTTAGAGATCCATCGTTATAATAATGTACATTTTGTGTAAAATAGGCATAAATATTAGATTATATTATAAGTTTTTATAGGCACGTGAAACTTTTGTTATTGATATTATTTAAAATTGTATAAAGAATTATTTTCTCGACTGAACTATATGAAAGATTTTTTATTAAACGAAAATATTTTTACAGACTATTTTTCTTGTGCAATTTAAATAATGTATAACAACAAAAGTAGTTAATTACATTGCCTACACACAGGAAGTTTATGATCCATTCCAGTATATTTCTGTTATGTGATACCGCATATATACTTCCACATATTATAACTAATATAATTTATAAGTTATAGAATATATTACCAAAAATTATTCTTTTAAAGTAGGTTATCATATTGATATGCTAAGTTTTGATAGCAAATGATTTCAATAGATAAAATCGTGTATACTCAAGTAATTCTGTTCATGCGAATCGAAAATTAGAGTTATGTACGCGTCGAATAAATTATCATAAGGGGTTTGCTCTATCTTGGTATGGCGACAAATTCAAAAACTTCGTCATATTAAAGTTTTACCGACTAATTTTAACAGGTGAATAAAAAAGAGTAAGAAAAAAATAAAATTCGGAACTGTATCTGAAAAATTAAGAAACACATTCGCGAATGTTGTAATAAATATTTTTTAAATAACTAAATATAGTTATAGATATTTAAAAAAAAAATATATGATACACAGATATTTATTATTCCGGACATCTTTTTTAAACATGTGTTAGATATGACCAATATATAATATTCTGTATAAGATAATAAAAAATGATCATGTAAAAATTTTCAAATCTTCTTGCCGCTGTTTAAAGATATATAAAGATCAGAACTATTGTGTGTTAAAACATATCAGACTTTTTGAAACTATGAAAACTATCAAGAATTGCTAAGAAAAATGGAAATATAAAATTACATAGTTTTCGAAAATGAAGTGTCAACGATGTGATTAAAAAACTGCTTGAAAAATATGGAAGAGTCGAAACTATCATGAAAACTTGGAACTATTAAAACTATGTGAGAAATATCGAGAATCGCCAAAGCAATGATGGATATAGTTAGCACACAGCATATTTCTCGAAAATAAAGTTCCAACGATGAGATTAAAAAATTGTTTAAAAATATGTGAAGGCTGGAATTTTCGTTAAAACGCACAACAAAAGTTATAGAATTCTTCGAGAATTATAGAATTTTATAGATGAAATGATGTTTTTCAAAAAGTGACATGCTACGAAAAGCTAATATCTCATTTTTTTCAGATGTGATTTTTTTTAGCTAATTTGATAAAACTTTTTCTGAGACCTATCAGGAATTGTAGAATTATTGCAGTTGCAAATAGAACTGTTGATCAAACTTTGGAAATAAAGTGCTAATTTCACAGAAACTTCAGAATCAATCAGTCTCTGACTTTGGTACATAAAAGCTTTTTTTGAAGATCATAAATTTAAAAAAATAATTATTGGATATTTTTTTATACCTTGTTGTTAAAATGTATAAATAATTACAAAACTGTAGGGGAATTATACTTTAAAAGTAGGCGAAACTTTTGATAATATAAGTAGCATATTCTTTTTATATATCGATGGTTATTTTGGTATATTCTTGATCTATTCAAGCTATTATATAT
>NW_021853592.1:1722097-1728828 GCF_003651465.1 Formica exsecta | reverse complement strand
ATATATATATATTAGATATCGTATCATAATGTTACATGTACATCAAACATTAGACGCAAATATTACTCTTATAATATTTAGTGAAACTAAATAAGCGTAATTAGATTTTGTGATTATGATGACTCAAAGCAATATAACAAAAAGGAGCCAACGAACAGAATAAAACAATACATTTGAAAGGAGATCGAGAGGGAGAGAAAAAGAGGGAAGGGAAAGGAAAAAGGGGAGAGAGAAAGGAAGGGAGAAAGGTAGGGAGAGAGGGAGGAAGGGATGGAAGGGGGAAGAAAAAAGGGAGAAAAGGAAGAGGGAAAGAAGGAAAAACGAGAGAACACACAATGCTATTTTAGATAAAATGTAAAATAAAACTATTTATATACATAGTTGCAGTTATTAGATAAAAAAATATAATAGATACGTAAAAAATATTTAAAATATAATTAGATGTATCTATAGAAAGTTATCTTGCATTATTGTTCATGATATACTATTTTTTCTATGTATTACAATGGGAATATATTTCGATTGAAATTGATTTACTTTCAGATTGATTACAAAAAAATTGAAGTTCGGTGATTATTAAAATAAAAATTTGGATTTTTCTTAGAATATGTTTGTGCCATCTGTCATCATTTATTCGTGATAATGCGTATATTTCGAAAAGAATCGAATATGCCAACTCCTATGTAAATGAAAACGTTGAAACATGCTGGTCGAGCGCGCTTAATCTCATCAACTACACTATTTCCAGTCGCATGAGTGTGCGCGAGGTAACAAGTAATTATTTACGTAATTTAGTTTTGCTATTCATCGATAATTAAATTCCTTTCGCGAATTCCAGCCGTGTATGCGTCAATTGTAAGCTCTTAATCTCAATCAAAATTTCATTTCCGGAGTAAACGCCGTGCGTTAACGAAGTAAAATAGTGTGTGTATTTTATATTAGCACATTGTGTATGTGTGTGGTGATATCATTTGAGCGTTAAAATTGCATCATCGAATGATTTAATCGCACACCATCACACTAGTTATTTTAAAAAAGCCTACTCAATTATATTAATTCTTTATCCGGCTATTCCAAGAAAAATGAGACATTCAACTGATAATTGATTAATATGCATTTATATCAATGGTAAAAATATTTATAAAAATTACAACATAATACAACTTTATTTGAATTTTATACTAGCTTGAATATATATTAATAAAATATTTTGAGGGAAAATAAATGTAATATTTAAAATATTAAACAATTCACATGTGTGTATGCTATTTAAAAAAATTGATTATTGATATAATTTTAATGGACTTTAATAAAACGATGTAAGCTCGTTTTGCTCTGATTTTCGCGGATGAATTTTTGCATTATGTTTGATATTTATCGAATTTGACTTTTGGAAGATAATGGAAAACATCGAACATTCGCCGAACGTGATTTATTACTTTGTGAAAGAATATTGAAAGAAAAGCAGAGATGTCGAGCTTATTGATCTTTGAATGCTGACGAATCAGTAACAAATCGATTCATATACGCGACAAGCTAGCGTGTATCGATGGCATCAAAGTTTAAAAAATCGTTATCACAGATATGAATTAGTGCTGTCAATATCCAAATCCGAGTACCCGAGTGTAATATCCGGGTATTCGGATATTCCAAAAACATTTTAGGTGATTGTGTATTGTGTATTTTGTAATGTATTCACATTACGATAACTAATATTTTTACAATAAATGAGATGAGATGAATTGATTGATACAAAAAATACATGATTGCTTTTGTTATAGCCTAAGTATATATGACATACACAATTTTATTTCAATTTTAATTTAATAAATGGGGACGTTCACCGCGCGAATCGTGAAGTCAGCAATCAAGATTGCGAAAATCTGCAAGCAAAGAAATTCGACTTTGGACTTCTTCGCTTGCACCTGGGCTTTATTCTCACGAGTTGACTGCAAAAACGACAATTTCCGGGATTATACCGAACCAGGTACTATGACTGAACGACCGCCCACAAACCTATAAAGAGATTCGCCAAAAAATCAAGTCGGATAGTGAAGTGAACAATCGAAACAATCAGTTGATCAGCCTGTCGAGCCATCGCGAATCAGAATCCGCTGTTATATATACGATGTGTTATCGAAAATTTTCCGGTCTTACTCTATAAAAAATGTTAGGCTTACCTTATTTATAATTTGCCTGCATTCTTTTCGAAATAGTCTCCTTGTGACTTTATACAGTCACTCCAGCGCTTCTGTCATGCTTCAATTTTTCCCTGGAAATTTTTTTACTGTAGAAAGCATCCTCTGCGATTCGGTCTCGATCTCTTGTACCATTTCGCAATGTCGCCCTTTGAGCTTCAGTTTCATCTTTTGGGAACAAAAAAAAGTCACAAGAGACTAAATCTGACGACAGTTGTCACGATTTTGTCCGAACGATTTTGGCAATATTTTCAACATTTTCGGAGATTGTGCTGGTGCGCGGCCATTCTATGTGCTTGTCGTCTTCGACAAATGTTTTGACTAAAGGTTTGTGTCAAACTCGGAAAATCGAGACTCTCGATTCGTCAGGCTTTTGGTAACGACACTCTAAGCTGTACACAGTGTTTCGAACAGCATGCACACTTCAAAAAGGTCGAATGTTGATATAATAAAATAATAAAATAAATATTATATTTATATTTTATATTATGTTTGATAATATTATTGACAATAATATTTTTTTCTACGATAATTTTTACGGATCCTCTAAAAATTATATTATCTTGTCTTTAAAAAGTTTTTAAGAGAATTATGATTTCGAAGAATAATAGTTATTTCAAAAAAAAAATAATGTTTAAAATTGAAATGAAGAAATTTTTACTATTTAAAGATATTTCAAAAAACATTGTATAATAGTTGATGCGCAACTATATATCTTTTTCTGAAATATGAGCGAAACATAAACATAAATTCAACCAGCCTCAGTGCCAAAGATTAATAATTGTGCTGAGATTTTCCGAATATAAATAAAAATACATATTTCGCATTGTAATAAAGTTACAACAAGATGAACGAATTAACCAACCAATTAACGGCTTTCTGGAATAATGGCAGCTCTCGGTTGGTCATCGGATGATCAACAAGTGGCTCATGATTTTGTCAGTGGCACGCGGTTGACCGCGAAAACTCCCCTTTCTGCCTTGCGTTACCTATATTGCCGCAAATCTCATCATGATTCCATTTAACTACTAATCAATTCAAACGTTACTGCGAATGACTGTAAGCGTATTCTGCATTTGTTTGCATAAAATAAAAAAAAAAAATGATTAGGCGTGGCTTCTTAAGTTATGTGTTAACTTGAAATACCAAAGTGACTAGAAAATAAGATCGTATTATACTAACGAGATGTCATCTAATAAAAATTTAGTAATTGTATGCAAAATTTATGCAACTTAAGCAAAAACGGTAGATTATAGATGACGTAATCCGCCTTTTATGTCTCCTATTAAGCTGGTTTTCCCAGCATCGCTAAATAAAACATCCATTAAATAATTATAAGCTGATTTGTTGTTGAAATTCCGTGAATTTTGTTACTTGAGCCGTTTCAGGAATTTACGTTCAAAGTGATGCAGGGGAGAGGTTGACTTGACATTAAGCTAGCCCCTTCCCTTATAATGAAAAAGATATATAGAGCGAATCGAAAAAAATCAAGTATACCAGAATTTGTTGCTATCTTGTTACTGATAAAGCATCTTGTTACTGATAGCATAAAAATATTTTGAAAAAAATATGTTGTTTAATAAGTACCACTATATATTAAATATTGTTGCGCCATATTTGTCTTTCACTTGCGCAAAGCAAAGTAAAAAAAATTTTTGGTACGAAAATAAGTTATAGATAATCGATTCTCAGTACGTATAAAGTATGTGTTAAAAACGTCACGTCGTCTGTCAATTATTACGGCACATTAATAGCGTATTGCTTTATCCTCCTACAATTTATGAGATTTTTTAATATGGACTAGAAAATCATGGACTAATTAAAGCGTGGTTTATACTATGTTAGTAAAGTTAAAATATTTTAATCTGACTATCATGCTAGTTAAGAAAAAGAAAGAAGCATGCTAGTTTACTAGCATTTTAAAATACACGCTGTTTTTTTTACTAGTTGCTAACAAACTGACATGCTAGTAGCTAATAAAAAAGCATCGTATAAACCATGCTTAAGGAACGATCAAAGTGATGAACAGAGCCAGTAGGTGGTTAGGTCTGCTTCCCAGCTGCTGTTCAACCGCTAACGTTCTTCCAGCTCATTTAAAATCATCTTTGCCTCGAATATCTGTTACGTCTATCAACATCAACTTTTCTTTCCTCAGCTAGTTTTCGATTGATAAAAATTATGTTATCGAAATTGCATTCAAGCATCACACATATATAATTAAGCAAACTTTTGAAGAACATCATGATTATTAAAGATAGTTGACTCTAAATAATAAGTAACAATATTTTTCATAGAGAAAACTTGTCTAAAATCGCACTATTTTTCAAAAAAAAGATCATATATTTTAAATATCATTCGAAAACATATTTTTGAGTATATCACTGTAGAGATGGGTATTTCCCGTCTTTCTCAAATTTTCTAAATATTTTTAGTGATTCTTAAGTATCAAAAAAAGAAACTATAAATTTTTGCAATCGGTGCGATTTAGGCAACAGGTCTAAATTGCACCGATTATAAGTTGTCAAAATCGGATTCACATATAGTGCGCATTTAAAAAAAAAGTTTTGTTAAATTAAGAAAAAATTATTTTGTAAAAAAGCTTATAGATTGTTATATTTATTAGAATGAACACAGTATATATGAAACATAATTTAATGTTTGAAATATTATAAGCTGTAAAAATCTTAAAAAGCTTAAAAATCTATATAAATTATATGCCTAACAATTTTAATTATTTTATACAAATTATATATGTGTTCAGAGTCATCTTTGAAATTCCAAAACATGATTATCGAAGTGAGTAAGATATATAAATGCAAGTATTCTTTTTTTTCACTTTTTTATAACATTACTAGTAGGCATTATGGAATATTATGTAAAGTATTTTATAGTAATGCCCCTCCTAATTAGGCATTATTATGCATTGCTGTATACAATTTTGATCAATGGTTTATTCTTCATCTGCACTGTTTTTTCACTGTTCAAAGATTTTTCTTTGTTTGCTAATCCGATTTCCATATTCACTAATTTGTCTCGAAGAATCGTATATTTGAGCAACTACTCTAAAACAACAGACAACTCGACATTAAAAGCAATTCGGTCCATTTTAAAATTTGACTCAATTTTTAAATACGGAAATTTATGATGTCTCTCTCGCTCTCTCTCATGTTTTGCGATTAAAAACATTCAAAAGTTTACGTTGTGATGAATCAATCAACGTGAAGCTCTATCGCACTCTCGTAAATAAAACTGTTTGATGATGATCTATGTCAACGTTATCGCTATAGGATTATCGATTGTGTCGATATATTTATGGCATTTCCTTATATGATGATAGAAACACAGTCAATTAAACCGAAATTTACATTTCTTAAAAAATAATTATTGCGATATATAGATTTTTTTATAATGTTATTGTATGATGCCTGTATATGTGACTTACGTGATAATCGAACATTCCAAACATAAATTCTCGTCAAGCTCAGCGCATGATCTCATCGAAAGGAATGAAATGTTCTTTCCATTTTTTTCTAACATTTAAATTTTCCTTTTCTATAATGCACTCAATTTTTGCAGTTAGATATATGTGTGTATGTGATTTAATTTTTTTGAATATTAAATCTCTTGTTCTCTTTTTTTCTCTCTTCTTCCTCTCCCTCCCTTCCCCCTCCTTCCCTCGCCCCCCCCCCTCTCTTTCTCTCTCTCTCTCTCTCTAGTTCTTTGATATCGGTTTGATTCATATCGTTCGTTCGCACATTTACTCGCAGAACGACAAACACCTGGTGCATGCACCTGAGTTCTTAAGGCCATTCAACTTACACAGATCGAGCGCGTGCTTCATTTGTTTTCTTTCGTCCAGGTCAACTCGTGTATACACAACTATAGTCACGTAAGCCTACGGTGGAAATTTCGGTAAGCCATAGCACGTTTAAAAACTGGATGATAGGTAGAATAACGAATGAGAGCAAAAGGAAACTAGCCGGTCTATAGCGAATGCGTGCAAATGCTGGACGCGTGTGATCGTTACGTGTATATTACGATATCATCATAGAATTATCATGATTCCTCTTTTTAATTAGTGCAACGATAGTTTATAATTGTGCAGTTGTTAATAAAACATGTAACAATTTTATTGACATTTGGTAGTCAAATATGAATAAAAACTAGATCAATGATTTAAGTAAATTAATGAATAGATATCTTTCGCGTAATATTTCACGCTAAACATCTCACACATTTGCAGAATCATTTGATATATCTATAATACATTCTATTGTATCAAAAGCTAGGTAGTCTTTTTATTCACGTAAAAAAAAAAAAAAAAAAAAAAAAAAAAAAAAAAAAAAAAAAAAAAAAAAAAAAAAAAAAAAAAAAAAAAAAAAAAAAAAAAAAAAAAAAAAAAAAAAAAAAAAAAAAAAAAAAAAAAAAAAAAAAAAAAAAAAAAAAAAAAAAAAAAAAAAAAAAAAAAAAAAAAAAAAAAAAAAAAAAAAAAAAAAAAAAAAAAAAAAAAAAAAAAAAAAAAAAAAAAAAAAA
>NW_021853592.1:1716107-1718818 GCF_003651465.1 Formica exsecta | reverse complement strand
CATTTGCAGAATCATTTGATATATCTATAATACATTCTATTGTATCAAAAGCTAGGTAGTCTTTTTATTCACGTAAAAAAAAAAAAAAAAAAAAAAAAAAAAAAAAAAAAAAAAAAAAAAAAAAAAAAAAAAAAAAAAAAAAAAAAAAAAAAAAAAAAAAAAAAAAAAAAAAAAAAAAAAAAAAAAAAAAAAAAAAAAAAAAAAAAAAAAAAAAAAAAAAAAAAAAAAAAAAAAAAAAAAAAAAAAAAAAAAAAAAAAAAAAAAAAAAAAAAAAAAAAAAAAAAAAAAAAAAAAAAAAAAAAAAAAAAAAAAAAAAAAAAAAAAAAAAAAAAAAAAAAAAAAAAAAAAAAAAAAAAAAAAAAAAAAAAAAAAAAAAAAAAAAAAAAAAAAAAAAAAAAAAAAAAAAAAAAAAAAAAAAAAAAAAAAAAAAAAAAAAAAAAAAAAAAAAAAAAAAAAAAAAAAAAAAAAAAAAAAAAAAAAAAAAAAAAAAAAAAAAAAAAAAAAAAAAAAAAAAAAAAAAAAAAAAAAAAAAAAAAAAAAAAAAAAAAAAAAAAAAAAAAAAAAAAAAAAAAAAAAGAAAATTTTTTTTTTAAAAAAAAAAAAAAAAAAAAAAAAAAAAAAAAAAAAAAAAAAAAAAAAAAAATTGGAAGTAAAGCTCTCTCTTTCTGTTTGCTTATTATATTATAGTTATAATATATGTTATAATATAGGTTCGGAATATTTATTCAACATGTATCAATCGTGAGGTAATGCCATCGCGGACGAATAAACGGATAGAAGACGCATAGACGGATGGACGAGGGAATTCTTACGCCAGTGGTTTGTGTCGATGCATGTTGTCAGACCGGATTCCTGACTGCCAAGGTCACTTTACCATCGCAGCATCTACCACCTGCAGCACGAACAGTCACGTTGCATCGTCTTCTTTCTTCTGTGTCGTACTTTCTCTTTGTATCTTTGCTTAGGTTTCCGCTAATTAACCAGTTTTGATACTACTCATTCTTATTTTAGAGAGTTTTAATTTGAGATTTTTAACACTTGAATGGTTTCTAATATATATTTTTAGTATTCTAACAATATCAATGATATGTTGAATAACAGATTTAATTAAATTACTTTCATTAATATATATTTTTTTAAGTGTTGTATTAAAACAACATTAAAATGCAAATTAAAGTACAAATTAAAATACATAATTCCACATAGCAGCCCCAAGTTTTCTTGCTTATAATTAAAGTAATTAAAAATAATTAAATTTAATTATTTTTAATTACTTTAATTGTACATCTCATATTTATTGATATTAAATAAAATACATAATTATATTGTATTTTATTTAATAAAATAATTTAAATTTTGAAACATAATAAACAACAACATGATATCATCATGTGATTTAAGGCTATAGGATGACTTTTAGTTAGACATATGACATCTATTAGCTATGTTTTCGTCGACTATAAGCTCTCATTGACAGACGTCTTTCTAAAAAATATGTCATCTTAGAATCATCTTTTAGATGACTTGGTTTTGTTTGGGAATGAAGGAAATTCTTGAAAAATTTTTCAAGAATTCGTATATTTTTGATTCATACAATTAAGATTGATTCGTACATATCTAATGTCATAAGGATAACTCGGCGGCGTGACTCGGCTTGGCTCGGCATGGAGCGATGCAGCGGACCAGCAAAACAAGCAAATAAAGCATAATGGGGAAGTGAGTTCGTTCCTATCCGAAACTTTCGCAGCAAACTCGGTAGCACGGCAGTCGAATACAATGGCCGCGCAGAACTTTCCGCGAAACTAAACAAGTTTATTTAACTTACCATCCTGCACCCCTATAACACCCATCTGAGGGGAGGGGGGTGGCACCCGGAACCACCCTTCTGAACCATCCTCTTCCTTACACAGTCAGACTCCAATTCCCCACTGCGCCTCTTCCTCTCCTCTACCTTTCTCTCATCTCCCACTCTCTCTTCTTCTCTCATCCAATTCGTACGCGGTCCCGCCCATCTACCTGCAATAACGGCAAGTTTTCCGAAAGTTTCCGACAGATTAACGACTATTGGAATTGTTGAAGTTATGGTAGAAACGAGGTAGGGAGAGAAGAAAAGGTGGGGAAATGAGAAACAGCGGGTACAACGGAAGGGGATAGCACCAGTAAAAGGGTTGAATACCAGAGTTTCTATTAATGTTACACGGTACTACTATTGGTGGTCAGGTGAGATTGAGAAATAACGCGGAATATGATATAGTACAATCAATATCCGAAAAGACTGGACCTGATTTTTGAAGAAATATCGTCGCGCCATATTATTTTTTTTTTTTTGCCACGTCTTGAATCGTTTTTGCAATGATTAACCGTAACAGAGATAGGCGTAAACTAAAATCAGACTTTTATTAAGCAAAATCTAAGATAATCAAAGTCAATAATTCACACAAAACATCCTCTATATCATTTATATAAAATTACACTTTATATGTATGTAGAATCAATATTTGCGTGCTATCTTGTTAATCTAAAGCTAGAACTGCCATGAGATCTGAAATCAAATTCGCGCGCTCGTATCTGTATTAACAGATTAGCAATAGTTTACCTACGCTTTCTCGCTCCACTTGCAAATCACGTTCTAATAATAATAATTCTGCAAACACGAACGATCAATGATAACAATTGTGAAAAGATCGATATGATATCCATATAATATATAT
>NW_021853592.1:1697814-1716007 GCF_003651465.1 Formica exsecta | reverse complement strand
TATATATACAAGGTGTTAAAAAAAACCATTCAATATTTATATGGTAGATAAGACACACCATGCTGAGTAAAAAAACCTTAAACCGTAAACATAGGTCGAAAGCTCAACCATTTCTGAGATATAAACATTTTTATATGTTACCGTCATAATTGACTTACTGGCTTTTACGTGTCGCATGTGATGTGAGAAGAAGATAATCTGTCTAAATCTTTATCTCGATATTTACAGAAGGTGTTCCACATGTCCTCCTTCCATTTCCATACGCGCTTGGCATCTTCTTCTTACAGAATCGCGAACTCTCGCAAATTTCAGGTGTCTGTCAAATTATTTGACAGAGCACGCTGGATTCGGTCACGTAATTCTTCTAATTGTAAATCATTTATCGGCAAAGAATACATTATGCTTTTCAAATACCCCTATAAAAAAGTCCAAGGGATTTAAATCAGGGGATCGAGGAGGCCATGCAATTGATCCACCACGTCCAATCCACCTTTGACCGAACATGTGTTGTTCGGTATATATGGAAATTGAATGAGGACATTCAGAACGCAGTTTATAAATACTAAAGTAAACATCGCATGCGACACGTAGAAGCCAGTAAGTCAATCATGAGTCTAACAAAAATGTTTATATCTCAGAAACGGTTGAGCTATGTTTACTAAGGTTTTTTTACTCAGCATGGTGTGTCCTATCTACCATATAAATATTGAATGGTTTTTTTTCAATATTCTGTATATATTCTGTAGGTCTATAGGTGTGTGTATATACATGCACGCACACCCACAAAAGTTATATATACACCATAATCATATTAAGAAAAATATATAAATGTTTTAGTAAAATATGTAATCATATTATGCATTGTTATATATACCCAGAGAGCAAAATAGTAGTATGCCAGCAAATTTAATTATGATTTTGCAACAGATTCCGGTGTGCTGCGTCCTTATTAAGTTTAATTTCTGGCAGCACGGTTTGTCGATATAGTATAATAAAGAAAATGGGGCAAAAATTGAGCATTATTTGCTATTACGTCGTGGCAGCAAATATGTAATAAATATCGAGAAAAATCTGCCCGTATCAGACACTAATAGCAAAAATGCGGCAGACATCAAGCACGGTCTGCCATTACAATGTGATAGCAAAAACGCGGCATGGATAGAATACAATCTACTTTATCAACTGTTGAAGGCAGACAAACGCAACAGAAATCGAGTATAAGAAGCTCTTCAATTATAATATTGATATCATACAAATTGATATTATCATCTTTGTTACAATTCAAATGCATAGTTACATTTATGATTTACGCTTATATCGTAGCGATTTTCGCAAGGCGCATTGAGCAAAAACGAACTAGCCATGATACATGGAAATATTCCGTATATCGCATTAAAACTTGCCGCAAGACCATTAAGTGTTTTTCGGGACGTAGAATAGCGGAAAGAGGGGAAGTACGGGTGATATATATTGCACAGTTTATATAGTCACTGGGTATATGGCGCGGAATATATGAGATACACACACACATACATATATGTACGCTATATATCTCCTTTATGGCAACCATTAACATATTTTTTACTATACGTATTACCATACAATAGTGACGCAAATATTATAACTTATAGCGATAAATCAGATGCAGAGAAAGGTAGCCGAGAAGGATAAAACATTAGCTGAGAAGGATGAATAAAAAAAATTATTAAATGCGTAGCATTATACGTTGTCAAATATCGCGACATTATTCGGTGATATTGCTGCAGCAATTACAAAGAATCTCGGTTTATCTTATCTCCACGCAAATCCAAATAAGCTTCATATAAATAGAACCATATAAAACAAATAAAGTGAATAAATGCTAAAGGCGAAGTTCTCATTGTCGTTCGAATCTTTCGTATATTTTATATTCCGCTTACTGTTTGAAATAATCCCGTTTGACTACTTTCACTTTGCGATCATAATGAAAATGCGCGTGGTATATGAAGTAACGCGGATTGCGAGGAATAGAACTACATACAAACCTGGCTCTAATGCTGTTTAAATATATCAATATGTATTTTCATTACGTTAATGTTAAATATAATTTTGCTTTATTGTAATTTTTCCGATAGATGAATTAAAGATTGAGATAGATTGAGATAGATCAAGACTTGAAATATTAAAACATGAACAAGTGGCATTGTTCGTATATATGTATATACAGGGTGCGGCATTTATAGCGACGCGGGCATATTTTTCGGAAACGTAATAAAAAATGTGGAGTTCCATTTAAGAAAACATCGACCACATTGACCTCACCTTGAAAAGACCACTTAAGGTTAAATCCATATTTTTATCATGTGGCCCCCTCGAAACCATGCAACTTTTGTCTGAAACATTTTTGATATCTCACTTCGTTTCCGAAAAATATGCCCGCGTCACTATAAATGCCGCACCCTGTATATATGTATACATATAAAATATGAAACTCGTTATAACTGAAAAACAATGTCAAACTGGACATATATTTATATCTATATATTATCAACTTCTTTATTTTTTCAAGAATGCTGATATCAAGTGTCAATTTTAAGTGTCAAGTATTAATATCGGATATCAATTTTTAAGCATTATGCATGCATACATTATACATATATACATATACACATATACATACAAAATACATACAAATAACAAGACAATTATATTTTTACTGATTATGTGAAAATTATTTCATTTTTATCATTGTAACGTAAATTATGCGTAGGTTGTGTTTCAAGTATGTTTTACATGCTCCTTTTACCGCAATTCATTTTCGATAACCTACTTTCGGTGCGATAGTACGGTGCATATATTAAAATGAAAAGATCTTATACATGATATAATATGTTACATATGGTAATGTAATCAATTGGTCACATTGCGTATACAAATTTATACATGGTGAAGTATAATTATAGCAATACTTATTTTTAGTGTTTATATATAAAATGACCCACTTAACTCGAGTATCTTAGATATTTTTCATTATTTATTTAAAAAAAGATAAATGATATAGATCTATATGGTTCTATATATGAGGAACATAAAAATGTTTTTTTTTAATTAATTTTTTAATGCAGATTTTAAACTCCGTGTTATTTTTTTAAAATGAGACTATATATTTTTTCTATATAATCTTGTAGCACACTCTGAATAAATATATTGATGTATTACGTCATATCCTTAGCATGATTTTGAATCTGGAAAATACATTTTCAAATAGGGAATACGCAAATATGTTTAAAGGTTTTATTGGACATATATGTATATAATATTATAATATTTTCATTTAAAATGCGTATCGGTATATATTGCTGTAAATATATATTTTGTGAACATTATAAATAATTTAGAAATATTTTAGGTTATATATATATAAAATTAATTCTTTCTTCGAAAAAATAAATTTTTTATAATAAAATTCTACATAAAAATCAGAAGTTTAATCGTAACTTACCAAGTTGGCTTAAAACACAATAACTTACTCCGTAACCCAGATATTTGCGTACCTTGTCTGTGGATTTAAGTATATACATACTATATATACGGTCAACTACATGTATAATTACACGGGTAAGATAAGTAGAAGTACATGTATATATAAATTTCCTCTCAGTATAATTAAAATGTTAGCAAACATATATTATTGGTTTAACTCTTTGATATCTTTTAAGATCAAAATTACTGTATGTTTTTATGATTTCTTATTGCACATACAACTTGAAAGATATTGATTTATCGAGGTTTTTAAAATAAGAGTTTAAGAAGAGATATTGGAACAGTAATATGGTTACTAATCAATATATTCCTATTTTACAGCAATTAATATTGCGTTTTATTCGAACTGATACAAAAACTTGATCCGTTTATTTAGTTTACTCATTAGAAGCTTTAGTTTGTACATGAGTATTGTGTGTATTTATATGCTAAATTAAGTTTTTGACTATAAGTCTTTGATGAATTATATAATTTATATAAATAAATAAATACACACATACACATATATATAGAGATAGATAACAAATTGATAATTTTATAACATATGTGTATGTACGAGACATAATGATATCGATTTTTGTGGCTAATATTTTAATTGTATTCTTTATCGATAAAAGAATATACTGCTAATCAGGATAAGGGGAGTATTGATATTAGGGGAAAAGAGGGACAGCTCATCGGCTCATTCAGTTCGACTCAATATTATTCAGCTTCCAGTTATTTGTTTCTTGCGACATGTGTGTATAGCTATCAAATTATAACATATATATTCATATGCAGAAAAACAAATAATCGTGAGCCAAATGATATCGAGTCAAACCGAATGGATCGAGGTTCATATAGTCTCCCTTACTGCTAACTTCCCCTTATGCAAGATACCGTATACATATATTATTTTAAAATCGATGCAATTTCTTTTTTAATGTAATTGTTTTTGACGATCGAAACTTGCTACAATATTGCGGTCAAAGAAACTTATTGGAAAATACCAAGCGGATGAATGCTTTACTGCGAAATATCTCATTTACAGAAAATGTTTAGCAAATGTTTGCAAATGCATTCAAATAATGTAATTTTCAGATGTTGTGTCCTGGATTGTCACTGTGTAAGCATTATTCTTTTACGTTTTTACATTATTAAAGTTTGCGTTTCGCAATTTATTTATATAAATGGAGATTAAAATAATTGAGGAAAATAAAATTACAAACGTATTTTATATAGCGATATACAGTTTTTTATATAGCGATAATACAATTTTTACGATAAAATAAAGCTACCAACGTTTGTAAATTTATGTTGACTATATAAATATTGGAAAGTCTCTTTCTCCACAATATTCTTTAAAATCAATGCGTGGGTTCGGTGCTTCTGACTTTAGAACATATGATTCGATATTGCCGAATGCAATATCGATTTCCAAGTGTGTTCTCGTTTGTGATCTTGCACGGTGTAATATTAACGTTTCTTGGACCTTGTACGAAGTATTCTCTTAATTTGAGCATATAACAGACACATTGATTTTTTTCATACTATCTTTTTCTTACCCCTACTCTTCGTTTTTCATATACTCATAGCCGTACAATAAAGCAGCATGATAAAAGTACTTTTGTTTCTCTCAATCATACGAAAGAACAATATACTTTCTGCTTATATCCTGCGGCGCATTAAAACGGAAACGTCGGAGAAATTCCAGATAATGCCCAATAGTAAATTAAGATATAATAACTTTCGTGAAAGTTGTACGATGGTGAAGCAGTGAAAGAGGTGGAATACGAGGAGGTAGAGAACTCTATTAACTTTTATTTCTCCGGGAAAGTAACTTCTCTCATCCTCCTTCTCCTCCTCCTCCTCCTCCTCTTTCACTTCCAGTTCTCCTCCTCCTCCTCTTCCTTCTCCATCTCCACTTCCACCAGCACCTCCATCTTTTCCCTCGCGTTCTCTCTCTCTCTCTCTCCCTTCATCCCATCACTATCGTTCCTTGCCTATGCTCTCATCGTCGGTTTCTTCTCTACCTCGACACCCCCGCACTCGCCGCTTCCTCTCGTCGCAGCTCGATCGGCTGCCCCTCCACTCTCACTCTACCCAAGTCCCGGTCTCGGCCTCGGCCCCGCCGACTTCCCCCTACGGTGAAACTTTGTAAAGCGACTTAGTCAAAGTTTAATAAATTCCTTCGAGGAAGTTTCAAAGCGGTTCTACGCGGGATTGCAAATGATTACGTTTCGTCGTGCTAGAGAATATGCGAAGATGGGAGGAATCGGTATGTAAGGCCGACAGAAGGAGGTAAATAAATGGAAAAAAAAAAAACAGAATAATAGGTTTGCACAAAACATTTTTTGCAAAAGTAGGAATACTTTAACTTGTCGATTGCGGGAATTGATATTAGGCTGTGGGGTCAGGTTTAGCATTATTGAGGAAAAACTGATGTCAAATTGCAATTTCGAAGAAACGATGCTTGCGATAGTTATATTATTCTATACTAAAATTGCAATATATAGTGCTGATATTTATATTATATACGGTTCGATCACTTTCATCCGGTGTTATTTTCTTAAGGAATGCCCAATTTCTACGTAAGAGTTATGTCATAACTGTTCCATTTCAATCATGGATCGATCTCCTTTCATGATATGCGGTATTAAAAAAAAATCCTTGAATGTAAATTCGTAATTTAGTTTAATATTCTCATAAATTGCGCGAACAAGTCGCAATAGATCAATCAACGACTACAACAATATCGCGAAGTCGCGTACTTCTCTTTTATAATGAATATCGAAACATGATATATTACGAGAACATTTTTTGCAAAATAATAATCTCTTTTTTTTTCTCTTGTTTTGTCGCGTGTAACTCGAAGGTAAATCGATAAGGAATCCCCCTCTCCCTCTCTCTCTCTCTCTTTCTTTCTTTCTATCACGTTACATTGGTGAAGTGCATATAATTTCGGAAACAGAACCGGGAAGGGGAAGTATTATAATAAGCATCGCTCATAAAAAAAAAAATTAAAAAAAAAACAAAAACAAAAAGATGGATTCGTACTTTATGCACAAAAGAGAAATCTATGTGTCGAACGAAGGGACGAACAAGGACAAGGAGAGAGGCTCACTCACATAACAAACACAATTGACTCGGTGATAGTGACCAGAAAATGGCCGCCACGACGCAAACAAATGAGCAAGTCCAACCATTCCCATGGCAACAATCTCAATCAGATAGGAGCTAGCGGAGCAGAGAACAGAGAACACGCCGGATAATATATTCGATACAGGTAATATATAGCGCTCCAGATACAATATTTATGTCTCGACGTATTTCACTAGCAGCCCATTATTCATTCGCTCGTACTGAATAAGCATTAATATCATAGAGCTCATGTGTTTCGTGCTGCACAAGATCTTTTTCAGTTTTACTTCTGCTTCTAGTCTCGCCCCCCGCTCTGTTTCATCTCATTCGCAGGATGCCCGTGAGATGATCATGACGATCATGACTATTATACGACAAATCAAAAACGCTTAAATAATTCACTTGCATAATCCATTTTTATTTTATTTTGATCCGATCAAAGGCTGTTTATATATCTTTGCCATCGATGACTTGCATGTTAGCAGCAAATCGAAAAAAGAGAGCGAACAGTGCGAGAAACCGGTTACCATTGTTACAGCGTCGTCGCTACCACGAGAAAGAGAGTCATCGACTACGAATACTCGAGATACCTTTATTGTCATAAGCTAAATCCTATTTTGCGTGTGTACATGTATGTGTGTCATATACGTAACAATACTATAGAATGCTATAGAATTATCATTTCAAAAACAACCTCTTATTCTTTCGGCTGGGTAAACTATGAAGAAAAAGATAAGAGGGGAAGAAAAAGATCAAATTAAACATGTTATCAAAGTTGCTTTACTTTTATATATTACTCTGAAGACAAAATATTTGTCTATTTTTTATGATCAAATGAAATAGTTAAAAAGCATAAAGCAAAGTCAACGTTCGAGCAATCTACCCAACACTGGATAAAATACAGGCGCTTGATTAAATATAAAATTAGTGTAGCACTTAGTTTACATTTATCTTCTGTTATCGTCGAGATTATTAATTATTTCTATTAATTGTTTAATTATTTCTTCATGAATAATATTCTTTTTTATTGAATATTGTTGTAAATTTAATTCTGCAATTTACAATGATAATTAAGTTAGTGTAATATTATGCAATACTACACAAAACACAAAATCTCACAAATTGTTTTTGAATAATTAAAGATGTATAACAGTAAAGATCGTGATTTTCAGATTAAATGCTGGATTTGAATACGCGAAGTCAAGGTACTTATATTCAATCGAAAACCTATCTACTAGATATAATTAAATCTATCTGCGAAATGTCTCTACACACACATATACACAGGTCATTTTAATACAAAATATTTTTGGACGGACTAATTGCTTGTTATTAATACACGTGGTTCTATGTTAGCACTATTTCATATGAAAAATAATCTTAAACGCAATAACTATAACGAGCGATAACTTATACGATAACTTTCGCTTTAAAGACGACGAAGGAAATGTTGTGATATTCATATTATGCCTTAAATTCTCTCGTAATTAAAGTGATCTGATTTATAAGTTTTCGTTAATTAAATTTAATAGGTATATTGCACGAAAGTACCCAAATCGATGACACGAAGCTGTCACTTTTTTATCTTCGTCTCTTTTTTTATATCAAACTTTTTAATATAAATGTAAGAATTATCTTATATATTCTTGTTCGATGAGCACTTTACATTATTATGTATGTTATATCAGTTCCGTATCATGTTCTTTTATTTCTTTCTTAATCTTTTATTAATGCCTATATCTTAATTTAAAAAAAAAAAAACTCAACAATTATATATGTATGAGGAGAATGTAAAAATACACACGAATAAATTTCAGGCGGCGAAAAATGTCATTCAATACTTTCGCAACGTCATGCAAAATAGTATTTTGCGTTTTCAAGTCGTAAGTTCTTTGAAACGAGAAAAGATAAAAAAGACAAATATTCGATATCACGCGTCCGATAATACTGGGATATGAACGACAGTTCGCTATATAAGTTACAAGAGAGACGGGTTAGCTCGAATTCCATTATGCTGTTTTATGCCCGTCATTCTTGTTTTTATTGCACGCCTCTCATCGCTTTTCTCTCTGTTTTACGGCCTTGCCTATGAACGTATTCCTCGGTAGATCGCGAGCTATTAGTTTTGTCCTTTCATTATTTTTATGCTCTTGCACTCGGGACAGGAATAGAAAGAGAAACAAAGACAGAGTAAAAAGAAATCAGGAAATTAAAATGACGTTATGATTGATAATACGCAGGGTAAGAATAAATTTGTAGTGGGGTAAGAATGTAATATTGTATACTTATATATTTGCTTTGTTGACGCATCTTGTTTTTCAGATATATAAGTTATAGTTCAATTGAAAATATGATAACAAATGTGAAATGCAATGCACAGATAAAGTGCATCATATCGATAAGGGTGCGTATAATTGGTGTCTGAAAAAAACGTTGCTTATATACAACGTGTCTCAAATAAAATAAATACATTGCAATAACTCAATAACTTATAAACAGTTAATATTAAAAAGAAAATATCCAAAATAAAATTGTAGAAGGTAGAGAGAACAAAAACTTATTGTATAGTATCATTACTATCCTATCACTTCATATCTCATTGTCAGCGTACGTCTATTTTCAACATCGTTTTTTTAAAATATACATGATATTTTGAACTTCATGAGGTGATATCTTGTTCCAAAGCGAGTTCAACCATACCATATGTTATGACTTTGAAAAAATGTGGATTTTATAATATATTTTTTAAATCATATATTATTTTTTTTTTTAGATCAAAATGTCAAAGACTTTTTTAGCGTTGTCAGAATATATCGCATGGAGGTAAAATTTAACTATCATCTCATATATATATATATATATATATACACACACATATATGCGCGTGTGCGTGCGGGCATGCATGCGTTCGTATAAGTGTTGTGTGTGCGCGCGCGCGCATATTTCACGTGTTATATAATCACATTAAATGTTCGATATGTGCCCTATTTTAAATTACACATGCGACAAGGCAATGCCTATAATGTTGAACATTTGATAATAGACCTTTTCGGGAAATCGCTCTGATTGTATTTACGATGCGCATTCGTGCGTGTATAATTCCTGCCGTTGTTAATCGTTCTCTAAAAATAGTCTTTTATCTCACAAATAAAGCCCTAATGGGGTGAGATTTGACTAGTCATTCGACAAAATCATCTCGTCCACTTCATTGACTTTGCAATAGAACATTAAGATAATTCTGTGCTATTTATGCATAATATAAAAGGTGCACTATTTTATTGAAACCATATTGTGTGTCTTATCTGTAAACATAAATTTTTCAAGTGACAAGTCACACACACATTCCACAAAAAATCCAAATATCTCACACCATTAAGCGTTTGATTTAAAAAATAGAGACCATTGATTCTGCCATCATTGTTATTATAATACAATATAATAATTATTTGAAACAATAAATTAATTATTTGAAAAATATCAAAAGTGGAAAAGAAAAAAAGAGAGTAGAGAATTTTTAGCGACCAATTGATGTTATTTATTAGATTTTATTTCTTTACCTTTTTGAACTTTTTCTGCGAATATCATTTTATAAAAAATTAATTAAAAAGTTTTATATTTTTTCTATCATTTTATTGTGTCAATTTTTTCATTACGGTTTTTTCATTATTTCTACGTTATATTCTATGAATCTTTTATAACATTTATTTTAAATTGTCAGAATGTAGGAGTCAGATCTGTTACGCGAAATTTAGCGACGGAAACGTATTAAACGTATAAACGTATAAAACGAAAATGTTGGAAATCAAGAACAAGAAAGAAAAAAGGTCTTGGAAATAGAGCGTAAAAGAAGACCAGTGTACAAAAGTTCGAAAGGTGGAAAAGAGAGATTTACAGAGGAGGGGCATTTCAGATCTCCACTTGTTGCTTGCTTCTTGGCGTAACCGACAATGTGAGGTTGGAAAACTCGACTATCCAGAAAATTTCCTTTTGGTGAAAAGGTCTTCCTCCTCTTTCCTCTCGCGGCCATGAAAAACCTTACTCTTCCTTTTTCTTTTTTCCGCCTTATTTCCTATTCTTTCTATTTGTATACATGGCGTGCGAACGCACACATACACACGTGCAAGCGTAAGTGTATCTATGTTTATATATATAAATATATATATATATGGCATGTTTAAAAATTCATATAAATTTTCATGTATGTCATGTGTGTCTGTACGCGTGCCCGCGCGTGTATATGTGCATGTAATATTCATTAAACTAAACTAAAATATTTTAATAAGCAAGTATCTAAAGAAAATTAATGATTTTAAAATTATAAAAATGGTTTTATTGTTCATAGCAGATATTCTACATATCTATTATCCATCTGAATACATATATAATTCAACGCGCCTTTTCATTAGGGCTTGCATAGATAGAAAAATGTCAGGTTTCTTTTTTTATTTTCCGACAGCAGATGAATAAATTTCGAGGCAAGCAGCGGGACGCGGGAGGAATCGCGCACCATTACAATTTCTCTGATGTTCATATTGTATGAATACCTATCTCTACAGCGTTATTTTCCATTCGCAAAATTTTATCTATTTTCCTCTCAGATTATTTCTCCTACTTCTATACTTCTCAATTTTCATGTTATATTTTCTCATTATTTTTTTCTTCGTATATGCCTCTGTCTCCATCTATAAAGAAAAACCTTTTAGAGATAGATCGGATTAATTGCATCTTCTTTTCCTTATTTTAAAACAAAGATTGCAATTTATGGGACAAAAAAAAGCTTTCTTTTCTCTAATAATATACTTTTATCCATTAAAGTATGAATTTACTTGCAATTTTTAATTGTTTTCAAAATAATATTGCTTTTAAGAGCAAAATAAAAAAAGAATTGAAAGGCAATCGCCCTGCAAATACCAATATATAATCAACGAATAATAACGGTAGAATCAACTCACAAGGTCGAATATCACCATGTTGCCTTGCGTTTACTCAAGAATCCATTAAAGTGTTTTTCAAGACCTCGAGCAAATGTTGATTTTACAAATTTCTTTGCTCGAATTTGTTTGCACAGTTGATAATCACTCGGTGCTTATCGAATGATGGCTAATGTTTTCTTCTATTTTATATGATATAAACTATTTATTTTTCTGATGATATAAATGCAATATAATCTTTCTTTGAAAAGTCTTTTTTTTTGGTTGGAAAACTCGACTATCCAGAAAATTTCCTTTTGGTGAAAAGGTCTTCCTCCTCTTTCCTCTCGCGGCCATGAAAAACCTTACTCTTCCTTTTTCTTTTTTCCGCCTTATTTCCTATTCTTTCTATTTGTATACATGGCGTGCGAACGCACACATACACACGTGCAAGCGTAAGTGTATCTATGTTTATATATATAAATATATATATATATGGCATGTTTAAAAATTCATATAAATTTTCATGTATGTCATGTGTGTCTGTACGCGTGCCCGCGCGTGTATATGTGCATGTAATATTCATTAAACTAAACTAAAATATTTTAATAAGCAAGTATCTAAAGAAAATTAATGATTTTAAAATTATAAAAATGGTTTTATTGTTCATAGCAGATATTCTACATATCTATTATCCATCTGAATACATATATAATTCAACGCGCCTTTTCATTAGGGCTTGCATAGATAGAAAAATGTCAGGTTTCTTTTTTTATTTTCCGACAGCAGATGAATAAATTTCGAGGCAAGCAGCGGGACGCGGGAGGAATCGCGCACCATTACAATTTCTCTGATGTTCATATTGTATGAATACCTATCTCTACAGCGTTATTTTCCATTCGCAAAATTTTATCTATTTTCCTCTCAGATTATTTCTCCTACTTCTATACTTCTCAATTTTCATGTTATATTTTCTCATTATTTTTTTCTTCGTATATGCCTCTGTCTCCATCTATAAAGAAAAACCTTTTAGAGATAGATCGGATTAATTGCATCTTCTTTTCCTTATTTTAAAACAAAGATTGCAATTTATGGGACAAAAAAAAGCTTTCTTTTCTCTAATAATATACTTTTATCCATTAAAGTATGAATTTACTTGCAATTTTTAATTGTTTTCAAAATAATATTGCTCAAGAGCAAAATAAAAAAAGAATTGAAAGGCAATCGCCCTGCAAATACCAATATATAATCAACGAATAATAACGGTAGAATCAACTCACAAGGTCGAATATCACCATGTTGCCTTGCGTTTACTCAAGAATCCATTAAAGTGTTTTTCAAGACCTCGAGCAAATGTTGATTTTACAAATTTCTTTGCTCGAATTTGTTTGCACAGTTGATAATCACTCGGTGCTTATCGAATGATGGCTAATGTTTTCTTCTATTTTATATGATATAAACTATTTATTTTTCTGATGATATAAATGCAATATAATCTTTCTTTGAAAAGTCTTTTTTTTTTCTATTTCTTATCTCTTCGATAAATCGAAAATTCTTTGTTTTCTGTATATTCGAAACGCAAAATAGAAATTCAATAAAAATTTAAATTAAATCACGGATTTTATGAATTAAATAAATAAATTATTTAAATTTAATTATTGTTTTATTTATATATAATTACGTCGAACCAATTATTTGTGTTATATATGATATAACATATATATTACATCTCATATTTATGAGTGGGAGCTTATAATTAACAAATAGCTTACCGGTTAATTAACACTTATGCAATATTATCTATAATATTCATTTTTGTGTACTATACATACACATTTAAACATTAATATGGCTGTATTTACTGGGATGTAATCGGTTATATTTGATTAGATACAATCATATTTGATTATATAAAATCATATCGCGCCTTTGGATCTGACTGTATGTGTGTGGTCAATTATATATGATCTTATATATAATTATATAAAACTTTTTCTCAGAGGAAGTTTATTAACAACCCGATTTACGGAGTCGATACTATTAAACTTAACCGTGTAATTTCTGTAATTTATCGAGAATAACCCCGATTACATTTTTGTAAGGTAAACCGGTAATATCGTGGCGTACCTTACGGGGAAACCGCTTTTAGTCTTTCAGATAAGCGCATATGCATTATACAAAGCTTACGATCGCATAATATGTAAATGTACAGTTGTAATAAAAAAAAAATAAAAAAAAGAAACCGTATATTTGATATATTCAATAGTTTTCAATTTAAACAGTTTGAAATGCATGATGTGATAATATAAACGGTTGAAGTCGCACAGTAATATTATAATGTACGCTATATATGAGATATACTAATTGAAAGTAAAATGAGAGAAATAATTTAAATATGCTCGTGCCTTTGTATATTTTTTTCTTCCTCCTTTATTAATTTCTTATTATTTTTTCTTTTTGCGTTGTTTTCTTACTATTTCATTTTTGTGATCATATGTCTATATTTTCTGTCAAAAATACACTTTCTCACTTTATGCACAGTGAGAGAACAGCGTAAGAAAAATAATATGAAAAATATAGAAGCAGAAAACAAAGAATATAGATTTGCTTGTATACGAAAAATGTGGAATCGAAAGAAATTAAAGAGGAAATTTGTATATTTCTTTCTTGATTTTTATTTTCGAAAATAACATAAATATTCAATGCGTTTGGTCTTTATTGCAGATATAGATCATTAGAGGAAAGTTGTCTAAATGGCATTGATTCCTAAGCCTCAGTACGCGAATACTTTTTATTAAATCATATATCAAAAAAGATTTCGTGACATTTTGCAAAAGAAAAATAGTTAAGCTATCTTCAAGAACAATTAAAGAGGATAAATATATTCAAAGTAGATTGTTTCGATCTGTTCTTTATGACAATTTACTTTGATTTGCAAGTTACATACGAGAACTTACTAACTTGATTTTAGATTTAACTTAGTTCGGACAACTTAAGTCACCTCTAAACAAGTTCGGATTAGTATCGTGGTTTGTGGCGTTCCTATTAAGTCGTTTTCGATCTCGTACCATCTTGTATACAAATAAAGATCCATAAATTAGTTTAGGTAAAACTAATCAAAGCATTTTTCTCCGAAAATTCACAATTAGGTCTTTTTTTATTCTTTTATAATATTAATTTCGTTTCAAAGACGAAAGATTCACAATAATTTTGATAAATAGTAAATACAATTTTGATAGAGTATGAATATTTTACTAGAAATAAAAAAAATTAGTAAAATAATTAGTATTATATTTCTCTCTGATATTAAAATGTATATTTTTTTTCTAATCTCATCGTTAGTTTATAAAAAGTATTCGAGCGTGAACATACCATAGTGCAATATTATCAGCATTTATTTCTCTTTCTCTTTCTTATAACATGCCTACAAATAACTTATTATCTCAGGTCACATATCGATTCACGCGTTACAGTAATCTTCTCACAAAAGAAAATATACCAAAATAATATGACCATCGAAAAGATTGTTATAAAAAGAAAAATATAGATAGAATTATTTTAATATATATTTAAACCATTTAAATATGTATATTTAATGTATATTTAATTTATTATAGATTACGTGAATAAATAAAATAATCTCTTAGCGAAAAAATAATATTTTGTTTAAATATAATTATTGAACGTCGGTGAAACGAAGCGTGCGCATGTGCCAAAGGATAACACGAGATGGAACTGTGATTCTTGTAAACGCGAAAACTTCTTCATTTATTAATTAATATTTAATATAACGGCGATCTCTTGCATTCCAGACATTTGAATTCTATAGTAAAGCTTTTGTAATAAAACGGATGAGTCTTTAGAAAGTTGCAATAAATTGTCCGCTCAATTATCTTGTGCGATGCTATCTTATTACGTAAGTGTGTTTCGACCATGCGCGAAGTGAAACTAAAAATTACATAGTAGCCAGATATTATTTAACCCGATCACGTAGCCATTGTTCCGAATAATAAATTATTTTGTTTGCTAATAACGATGATCTTTCTTCATGTCTCGATCTTTTTCCTCTTTTCATTCTTTTTACGGAGAGTATATTCAAAACCAAGTTTAATGCAAGATATTCTGATCGCTTTTTGCATGAAACGAAAACATCTATATGTACATGAATAATGCGCTAATGTACTAACATAATAAAAGTTTAAAAATCATTTTTCTACGAGAAACGCCGTACAAAGCATAAAATGTTATTTAAAATCTCGCTATGACGGTACCAAAAAGCAATATCAAAAAGCAATATACGCATGAAATTTGTAGCATGTTTTGTTTCATTTTTCCATCATAATCAAATATTTATTATACTTCCTAAGAAAAAATGGACTTACGTAATTATATAGGATTATATATATAATTAAATCCGAAATTTGGCGCGATATGATCTTATCTTATATAATCATATTTGGCTAGATCTATTTTCATATATAATCAGATCTATTCGAATATGATTATATAAAGATAAGATCATATCGTGCCAAATTTCGGATATTATTATATATGATCATATAAAATTACATAATAATGTTTATATTATCAGATTATTATCTTTTCATAACTAATTATATATATTTATATCTGATCATATTATACCATTTTTTCTCGGGTTGCTAATAAATTATAATTGTAACTTCGTTTAATATAATTCAGAGCATGAAAGACTGTGCAATAAACTACTATTTAAGTTGCAGAGGTTCGTAAAATTCTTTTTAGTCGTTGAGTTAGCGATTTAACCGAGTTAACAATTTCTAATAATAAAGTAATATGAAAATAGTGACACAATAAATGAACAAAATTGCATGAGAAAATTTGATAAACCTCAAAATTGAAATTTTCGAAAGTACATAAGAAATAATTATGTTTTTCCTCTCTGGCAGTAAAATTACATAATAATATGGTATATTTGAAGTGAGTTAATAAGAAAAAGTGCTTATTTTAAAATCCAATTCAAGTTTCCAGAAAGTTATTACGCATTTATGTAAATTTTATAATGGGTTTTTTAAGAGCACATATATATTATATCTTCATAAAATATATACAGGACGGCATAATTTATGATACAACCAAAAGAAGAACGATTCTTCATGTAAAAATGAAAAAAGAATGTAAAATGAAATTTGTTTACACGTGAAGCTTTGTTCCTTTCTCTCTCTCTCTCGCCTCTAAGAAAATTGACTTTAGAAATTGGTAACATATTGACGCTTTTTTATCAATTTGAATAATCTCTCTAATGTTTTTGTAGTATACAATATGAAATTTATTTTGACAGTGGTTATTAAAATATGTATGAAAAGATATAATATCCTCCCCAAAAAATAAAATTCATCTTGATACACACATACCTTCTTTCGTCTAATTTAAATTATTTTATACCGTTTTTTACTAAATAAAATATTGTTGAGTTCATGCATGCTAAAGAAAAAATTCATTCGATCGATACAAAGTGATGCTTTAATTTTGTTAAAAAATATATTATATTTTATATATGTGTTAAATATAACGCGCAATATTGGCGTGACCATGAAAGAGAGTTTACTTTCCACTTGTCTACTTTCTCTAATGCCCATCTGTCGCTTAACTCCTAGATTTTCTCTCGATATACGTCATATCATTATACCTTATCTCACGAAATTTTATAGCATTCCGTTCTATCAAACATGATATATTAAAGAGATAAATGGAAATTTGCGAAGTTGATGGCATAATATTGGCAAATAACAAAATATTCTTATACATGTATATATACATTTATATGTGTTTTCTCATGTTTGATGTCATAAGATATTTTGCTTGCTATTCAAGAAATTACCATGTAATCCGAGAAAAAGATGCAATTTAATTGGATATATAATTGTATGATTTTCAGATCGTTAATTCTACATGCATATTATATTTGATCAACTCGAGATAAACTGCTCGCTTCTTTGCGTTTTTAGTTAAGTTTTTTTTTTACGTTTTACGTAACTTAATATATCTTTGTTATCTACTTTAAATATTTATATTTTATCTCGGTTATTTTTAAAAATTATTTAATAATTATAATTGATACAAATTTTTTCAGTTACAACTAACATATATAATAAAGATAAAAATAAATCTCCTAGATATATATCTCAATATATGGACAATACTTTTATGAAATTTACATATTGTTACTTATTGATTATATCGGAAATAAAATCTGCTTTGCGATGCAAATCGATGCTTGTTGTAGAGTCGAGTAGCAATATATATCGTTAATCAATTTATACTGTACAAACACACACACACACACACACAAATATACACACTCATGGTCAATGAAAGCAAAGCGTAAAGCAGATTTCTCTTTATCTTTGGAAGAACAACTTTCTTGTCTGTTGAAATATGCGGACTATCACGGATCTGCATTGCGTAAGCGTCTCCCCCTACTCATTCTTTGTGTCTTACGATCTCAAATTAGCTGTATGTCGCGAAATAGAATATACATGAATGCAATTGAAATGTCACTGAAATTAACCTTTTACAGGCACAGAACATAACGACTCTTTATAAACTCCGACTAACAACCCTTCTTCCACTCATCTCGGTTCCCCTCTCAGTAGTGGGGG
>NW_021853592.1:1695111-1697674 GCF_003651465.1 Formica exsecta | reverse complement strand
GGGGGGGGGGGGGGGGGGGGGTGTCCTAGTTTCTTACATTATCTGAGAATATTTCTCTATGCGTTCGTATCCACATGTTTAGCATGCTCGAACATGTAAACGATGTAATAAGTGCCGTGTAAAAAACAAATCAAAAGCTAATACCATCCGAGGTCGATCCTCTGCGAAAAAAAATAAATGATCGATAACAAGAAAGGCTAGTTCTCCTAAAAGCATAATTGTAGACAAGATAAAACTTGCTCAACCGGCTTCTTGGCCGGTGGAGAGAGGCGCAATGGGGAGAAGGGGGGAGGGGAGGGAGTATTTATAATAAAACATGACTAATCTTTCTCTCTCTTCCTCTCCTCTCTCTCTTTTTTTCTTCCTTTCTCTGTTCCCTCCGGATCCATTTGCCTACATTCCCATACTCCATCCTCCCTCCCCTCTGAGTGCTGTCTCAGCTCATTATCTAAGCTAACAGATGTAGGTATTCACACGATATCGAGTATTTCTAAAACAAACTTGAAACTCTTCTGTATATGTATGTGTGTGTGTGTGTGTGTGTGTGTGTGTGTATGTGTGTGGAGCCATAAATAAATAAGCTAGCTAATTTAAGAATCTCGTAAAATATCTCTGTCACAACTGCGATGAGAAGAGATATTTCCATTCTTCGTCTCTTCTTTTATTGAAGGATCTTTCAAATTGTAATTTATTAATAACAATTTCTTATTTTATTTCATTATCAGTATATATTTTCCTTTTCAATTAATTTTTTTTTGGAGGGGGAGAAATTCAACGCGATTCGATTTCCATATCGCTTTTGTCGAATGATTTTAAAACTAATTGCAATTTATATAAAACGCATATATTACGCAATCACACATACACACACAACACACACACACACACACATATAAAAACTTATGCTGATACTATTTCAATTTTCCCTTTTTAATAATCTAAAAAAAAGATCCTGCACAATAATATATATACTTATTGAATGTTAAAACATATTTTTTTTATAAAATGCATCTGTCGCATATATGTAGGAATAATCTTTATGATTTATTTAATTTTTTGTGACAATTCATAGTTTGTGGCAAGATTAAATTTTCTTTTCACTATCGTTAATTTTTTTCTTCGCTCATTTATTTATTAAGTGCAAATCAATAAAGCTATTATCGAAATATGATCAAATTTTTATCGCACATCTCATCATTAAACTATTAAACTTTTGAAACAATAGCGAATGTTTTTGATACACACTATATGTCTATCAAGTTTTATATGTGGGCAAAGTAAAGAATTTTTCTTTAATGAGAAAATGTAAACTTGTAGTAAAAATATAAATAAAGTATTCGTATTAACGAACTATAAGATAAACGAGCTATACTCTTATAACATATAGTAATATTAAAGTGCGTTTGCGCTCTTATACCTTGAAACTCGATGACTATGTTTACACACTCCTCGAACACATGTTGCCTTAATCGACGTAAGCGATCGCGTTACCAGCAGTTAGTTACAACGAAGATTTTTTACGAACAGCACGATATATAGTATGACATGCTATGCTCGAGATAAATATTTTTGTTGATAATAATTCGTAACATTGCGCAAACGTATTAAAAACTTTTTTACACTTTCGTTTATTTTCGTATATCTGGCACGCATTCTAATATCGTGTGTTTTTCAATTATTGAAACGCAATGAGATATATTGTAATAAATATAAACTTTAAAATATATGAATATATTAAAAAATTTAAGATTTGAAATGGTCTATTTATATATAATTTTTTATGTATTTATATATTTTTATAACACGTGATATAACTTTGGCATTACTACGAGATGTGTATAATTTTTTATATATTTATATATTTTTGTATATAATACGTAATATAATTTTGACATTACTACGAGATATATGATATTTTACTATTAAATTCTTTACTGTTAACAGGGTGTCTACTCAAATCTTTAAAAAAAATTCTCTGAAAATTTCCCAGATTTTCTAGATATTTTTGTTCAAAAATTGCAGGTAAAAAGAATATTTTAAAGATTTTTTAGTGCACTTTCTAAAATAAGTTTTCTTTATTGCATGCGTTTTTAATGCTAAATTCTAATGATTAAAAATTACAATAAAGAATATATGTACTGCATATATTCAATATTTTGTTAAAATATTAAAAACAAAAATTCCTGAATCCCAATATAAAATTCCATGAAAACTCCCTGATTTCTCCGGGTACAAAAAAAATCCCTGAGAATTCCAGGTTTTCCATGTTTCTCCAGGGAACAGTAGACATTCTGAATCAATTAAACTAAAAGATTGATATTAAGCGACGTCGATGAAACCATCGTGACATCGCTTAATTTCAGGTTCAATATCAAAAGCGGCTTATTTACCGCATCAAACAGCTGAAATTGCGAACATCTGTCCGGCGGCGCGACGACAAATAACGAAACCAGAATAATCCGCAACAATGATAAATTGGGAATAATGGAGAATAAATAATAACATTCGTGTGTATGTGTGTGTGTGTGTGTGTGTGTGTGTGTGTCGCGCGGGCCCTCCCCTC
>NW_021853592.1:1653018-1688450 GCF_003651465.1 Formica exsecta | reverse complement strand
GTGTCCTAGTTTCTTACATTATCTGAGAATATTTCTCTATGCGTTCGTATCCACATGTTTAGCATGCTCGAACATGTAAACGATGTAATAAGTGCCGTGTAAAAAACAAATCAAAAGCTAATACCATCCGAGGTCGATCCTCTGCGAAAAAAAATAAATGATCGATAACAAGAAAGGCTAGTTCTCCTAAAAGCATAATTGTAGACAAGATAAAACTTGCTCAACCGGCTTCTTGGCCGGTGGAGAGAGGCGCAATGGGGAGAAGGGGGGAGGGGAGGGAGTATTTATAATAAAACATGACTAATCTTTCTCTCTCTTCCTCTCCTCTCTCTCTTTTTTTCTTCCTTTCTCTGTTCCCTCCGGATCCATTTGCCTACATTCCCATACTCCATCCTCCCTCCCCTCTGAGTGCTGTCTCAGCTCATTATCTAAGCTAACAGATGTAGGTATTCACACGATATCGAGTATTTCTAAAACAAACTTGAAACTCTTCTGTATATGTATGTGTGTGTGTGTGTGTGTGTGTGTGTGTGTGTGTGTGTGTGTGTGTGTGTGTGTGTGTGTGTGTGTGTGTGTGTGTGTGTGTGTGTGTGTGTGTGTGTGTGTGTGTGTGTGTGTGTGTGTGTGTGTGTGTGTGTGTGTGTGTGTGTGTGTGTGTGTGTGTGTGTGTGTGTGTGTGTGTGTGTGTGTGTGTGTGTGTGTGTGTGTGTGTGTGTGTGTGTGTGTGTGTGTGTGTGTGTGTGTGTGTGTGTGTGTGTGTGTGTGTGTGTGTGTGTGTGTGTGTGTGTGTGTGTGTGTGTGTGTGTGTGTGTGTGTGTGTGTGTGTGTGTGTGTGTGTGTGTGTGTGTGTGTGTGTGTGTGTGTGTGTGTGTGTGTGTGTGTGTGTGTGTGTGTGTGTGTGTGTGTGTGTGTGTGTGTGTGTGTGTGTGTGTGTGTGTGTGTGTGTGTGTGTGTGTGTGTGTGTGTGTGTGTGTGTGTGTGTGTGTGTGTGTGTGTGTGTGTGTGTGTGTGTGTGTGTGTGTGTGTGTGTGTGTGTGTGTGTGTGTGTGTGTGTGTGTGTGTGTGTGTGTGTGTGTGTGTGTGTGTATGTGTGTGGAGCCATAAATAAATAAGCTAGCTAATTTAAGAATCTCGTAAAATATCTCTGTCACAACTGCGATGAGAAGAGATATTTCCATTCTTCGTCTCTTCTTTTATTGAAGGATCTTTCAAATTGTAATTTATTAATAACAATTTCTTATTTTATTTCATTATCAGTATATATTTTCCTTTTCAATTAATTTTTTTTTGGAGGGGGAGAAATTCAACGCGATTCGATTTCCATATCGCTTTTGTCGAATGATTTTAAAACTAATTGCAATTTATATAAAACGCATATATTACGCATACACACATACACACACAACACACACACACACATATAAAAACTTATGCTGATACTATTTCAATTTTCCCTTTTTAATAATCTAAAAAAAAGATCCTGCACAATAATATATATACTTATTGAATGTTAAAACATATTTTTTTTATAAAATGCATCTGTCGCATATATGTAGGAATAATCTTTATGATTTATTTAATTTTTTGTGACAATTCATAGTTTGTGGCAAGATTAAATTTTCTTTTCACTATCGTTAATTTTTTTCTTCGCTCATTTATTTATTAAGTGCAAATCAATAAAGCTATTATCGAAATATGATCAAATTTTTATCGCACATCTCATCATTAAACTATTAAACTTTTGAAACAATAGCGAATGTTTTTGATACACACTATATGTCTATCAAGTTTTATATGTGGGCAAAGTAAAGAATTTTTCTTTAATGAGAAAATGTAAACTTGTAGTAAAAATATAAATAAAGTATTCGTATTAACGAACTATAAGATAAACGAGCTATACTCTTATAACATATAGTAATATTAAAGTGCGTTTGCGCTCTTATACCTTGAAACTCGATGACTATGTTTACACACTCCTCGAACACATGTTGCCTTAATCGACGTAAGCGATCGCGTTACCAGCAGTTAGTTACAACGAAGATTTTTTACGAACAGCACGATATATAGTATGACATGCTATGCTCGAGATAAATATTTTTGTTGATAATAATTCGTAACATTGCGCAAACGTATTAAAAACTTTTTTACACTTTCGTTTATTTTCGTATATCTGGCACGCATTCTAATATCGTGTGTTTTTCAATTATTGAAACGCAATGAGATATATTGTAATAAATATAAACTTTAAAATATATGAATATATTAAAAAATTTAAGATTTGAAATGGTCTATTTATATATAATTTTTTATGTATTTATATATTTTTATAACACGTGATATAACTTTGGCATTACTACGAGATGTGTATAATTTTTTATATATTTATATATTTTTGTATATAATACGTAATATAATTTTGACATTACTACGAGATATATGATATTTTACTATTAAATTCTTTACTGTTAACAGGGTGTCTACTCAAATCTTTAAAAAAAATTCTCTGAAAATTTCCCAGATTATCTAGATATTTTTGTTCAAAAATTGCAGGTAAAAAGAATATTTTAAAGATTTTTTAGTGCACTTTCTAAAATAAGTTTTCTTTATTGCATGCGTTTTTATTGCTAAATTCTAATGATTAAAAATTACAATAAAGAATATATGTACTGCATATATTCAATATTTTGTTAAAATATTAAAAACAAAAATTCCTGAAATATAATATAAAATTCCATGAAAACTTCCTGATTTCTCCGGGTACAAAAAAAATCCCTGAGAAATCCAGGTTTTCCATTTTTTTTTTTTTTTTTTTCAGGGAATATATATATAGACACCCTGTGTAAAAGAACAACAAGCGAAATTTACTTCTTTTACCTTAGATACATCCGTCGTGACTTTTTCCTATTCCGTCTTCAATTATCGTGATTCGAAGAGATCATTACGTTACGAAATTACAACGTTACTAAACAGTTTAGTCCATAAATGGAAAACGTGTTATTCAAAAAAATGAGAAATGGCCGTTTGCCTCAACCTTCCGAGACGCTCGCTCTGCTGCCCCCCTTGGAAACTATCCTACATATCCCCTTCCTCCAAATCAGCCATCATTTTACTATGTATCTCCTCTGCTACCTACCTCTCTCACAGTCTCGCTTATAAGTATTCTTTTTCCCTCTCTGTACCGCACCACCGATCCCTCCAACCAACACTCGCGTAGTAGTACCGTCTTCCCCCTCGTCGTGGAACTTGGGGTCCCCCCCACCATCGCCGACTGCAGCGAGCCAATGTACCCGGAATCATTGCCGCGCCGACCATCGTGTGGAGTGTGCGCGTCCGTCTTGTCACCGTTATTATTTATCGTTGTTTTCGGAGTGCATTCCCCGGACTAACGAAAAGTAGTGCCGCGTCGTGTCACATATATACATATACATTGCGTGCTCATGCTACCCTAACCTTACTACTACTACTCACTGTCTCATTGCTCAGTAGTGAGTGATCCGCAGTGTTGTGATCGTACATACTCGTAAGAATCAAATGTCGATCAGGAAATTCTCTAATCTACCACGGATACGCGGATTCAAGTGTGCTTCTCCTAAACGCGTCTCCTCTCGAGATTCTGACTGCTTTGTTTAGTGAGTGCGAGTAAACGAGGTTATATCTCACGTGCCGTGAGCCGGATTTTGCGCCGGTAAGTGATACGTTTTAACATTGATTTTAGTTAATACGATTGGTGTTGTATGATTTGAAATGGGACAACATTATAAGACGAAGGGAGTCCATTATACGTGTACATATTGTGCGAGACGCATTATGTACAAATCGTATCTTTCTAGCAATTATGCATTAGCGGATTGCTCATTGCGTCACGTGGCGCCATCTCAAGGATCTAACGTCAAACGCAATGACAGTACAGAACTTCCCAAATGTACGAGACGGTTGCGAAAAATTTTTCTTATTTTTTCATCATTATCGATCGACATTTTTGCTTTCACATGATGGTAAATTCCAACATAATTTAATTGGTTTGTAGACGATTAAATCGAATACATTGTAAATGATTGAAAATGAACAATGGAAGATGATTTATACGAACGATTCTTATCCGTTATTCCATTTTAAATAAGTTATGGCCACTCGTTAATAATAGAAATAAACTGCGCGAATTTTTACTTTAGAACATATATTGCACACATATACAATAGTTAAGGCTTAATCACTTGATTTATTGTTTGACTAACATAAATATTTTTCAACCGAGTTTAAGTTGAACAGATCTTTCTGTTATCTAATTAAAGTCGCATATTTAATCGCTTTATACTTTCAAGGCGTATATTATAATGAATTGCCCCAACGATTGTAATTAATAATGATTTGCGACACGAGATTGCATAACAACACATTAATTCTTAATAATAGATAATAATAGTAGACCATCGGTTAGGTAATTTACAATAATTTTTTGTTAATTAGACGAAGCGTACTTGAAATAATACGCATATATATTTGAATATTCTCGCAGAATTGTTCGCCAAGAAATAAATAAAATAAGAGTATCTAACGATGCATTCAAAATGTAATAAAAAGATTATATTTATATGTGCCTGTAAGCGACTTGCTTGGTTGGAAACGGTTTAATTAGTATAACTTAGCGCGACTATTTACCGTTCTATAATGTATAATGCGACTCGGAATGTCCTTGCAGCAATATAAATTTGCAACGCAAATGCTGATGCAAATCAAATTCGCGTTATCTTAATCATATCGAAATAAACAATATTTTTTCACATGTTCAAGAAAACGCATAAATTTTAAAATAAATATTCTCTTTATTTCAATATAAATATTCTTATTGATTTAACAAAGAAATAATCGAATTGATATACGAACAAAAATAATTGTAATCAGACATATACATAGTAAGCATTACGTAAAATAATACACACACATACAAATGTAATTACACAGCATACATACAATAGGCAACACGACAAAACTAGAAGCAACTTCACATATTTCAAAAAAAAAATCATGTTTCTATAAAAATGATTCATTATCTATTATTTGCCATTTACATACGTGGTATTCTTTCTTATATAATTCATATATGCTAACATATTTGAAATAAGAACCATTATATATATATATAAAATAATGTATACTATATTAAATTTTGCTTATAGTGATGGAAGCACAAATATATATATAGTAATACAGAAAGATAGGTAAATTTTCATTATCTCATAACGAGATTGAAACGGGAGTAATTTTGAATTCTCAGGCAGTTTGCGGTTTGTCCTTGCGGTTTCCAGCAAAGTCAGCAAAACAAAAAAACACAAATATTTTACTTGTGATTATACGAAATTTTATATACTGGTCATTTAAATTTGTTTCGCAATTATTTATTGATTTAGTAATATCGATCACAGCTCTATAATTTGCTATATAATATCGATTATGCCGGAAATGAATATGTTTACCCTCGAATATCGCGCTGATTAACAAACTGACGTTTATGATTTAGCAAATTATTTTGACAGATATATCGATTGTAAAACGTGCAGAATGTAAAAACAAGACAGTTTATTAAAATAATTATTAATAAATAAGTGATAATACCACGTATATAATTTGTTAAGGATTATATACAGTTCATAGTGTTCGCATTCAATATAATTTTTTTTTAATTACATTCTAATCTAATACTACTTTTTAAATTCCAAAAAATTTTTTGGTTCTTCCACCTTTATTATATACGCGCCTAAAATTCAGATTAATAAATATTCATTAATGTTTGTTTAGTCGTTCGATGAAAATTAGCAGTTTTAGAGAACGTATTCTTTAAAATGATTATTCAGTCTCTTGTTTTATTATTCCATTACACGGCATTCATATAAAGGATTATTATCGAAGAACTGGATCCGTTTCATAATAGATGTGTTTCAAAAGATAGATGATTTTATTGTTCTCAATATTGTGTACCGCACAGCTATTATCCGACAAATACATACGTAGTCTGTAGATAAATGAGATTACTTTGCATACATTATGTCGAAAAGTCATCAAATAATTTGATTATACCGAAAATATTTTTATCAACATGTGTGTGTCGCGCGCGCGCGCGTGTATGTGCGTAGAAGTCAAAGGAGGTAATAAAAACCCAGAAATAACTCAGTTACGTCATAGCAATATAGCGTAAGAATTGGAACTTACTCTTTTACCAAATATTATCTGCTTCCTAAATTAACTGTTCATTTCTTAAATAATATTTTACAAACATACTACGCGCGAGACATAAATTAAACCTGTAACTGTATATTACACGAAATATAATCATAAAACTAACGAGCTTGCTTTAGCAGAAGTTGCTTCTCCGAACTGTTTTGAATTAGATTTTATTGCAAATAACGAGAGCTGTTTACTATCACCGTTAATGTCATAGGGTATTAGTTCTACTATGCTATGCACGTTAGAAAATGTATTATATCGTATGAAATATCTAGTCAATTATAATAAATGTCATGTAACATGCAACGAATATAGGTTTTTTAAATTTAAACTCTGCATTCGCTTAAAAAAAAATTAAATATAAAAAGCGATATTTCTATCGTATGTAGTACATATAAATTGGACTTATATATTCCGAGCTTTAATTACAGGGAATAATCGTTTGAAATGTCAAAAGAAAGAATTAAAATTTTTTTTTATTATTCATTTATGTAGTGTAGAATTTCTCGTGAGAAAATAACGTGAGGAAGGAAAGAGCAACGAGATAACGCGATAACATATTGTCATATCCAAGAGAGTATTTTGTTCTATTTTTACTATAATTAAAAAGTTAAGAAACGTAGCATTCGATTGTTTGTAGTTGTATTGATCAAAATTTAGAAAAAAATTTTTTTAATTCTAAATTTAAAAAAAAAAATTAAAAATTTTGTAATTTAAAAAAAAATTAAAAAGAAAAGGGAATGGAATAAAACGAGCGCTTTATTGGGAAGAAAATTTACTTTGAAGCGAATCGTTGACGATGCTAAGAACTGGTCTTGGGTCTCACCATCTGGAATATGGGTGCTCCTCGACCACCTTTCCTCGTCTGCAGCAACATGCGGCATAACGATTTTGAATCATGGACAGGTGCGGATATAAACCGAGCACTAAACCAGACTTTTGATCAAATTCTTACCCCGATTTTGTTGTTACCGTTTGGCTGTATTTTTCACTATCCAATTATATAATTATGCAAGTGTCATACATTCTTTTATCAATAAAATCTAGCTTCTTGGCATAACTCTCATAATGGAAAGTGTTCATATTTGAAAAAAGAGAGTTGGAAGATGTGTTGTGAGATACTCTTGATTGAAATAAATATCTGAGAAATAAGCCGTTAAGGATATACAGAATATGTGTTATACAAAATCAAGTTTACATACGCATACACACAAAACTTGTTTTCGTTTCAGTAAGTATTATTTTTTTAAAATTAGTAAATATTGTTTATAGGCTTAATGGGTATTAGTAATAGTAATAGTAATAGTAGGCATTCATAGGCACATTTAATGAACGTAGATAGATATTATTATATTATATGACAGATTATTATTGATACATATGACAGATTAAAATTATATGATAAATATTTTATTATATTGCTATGTAGTATTACTGGGGGCATTGATAGATATCGTGGAGCATTATTTTTAAAATTGTTAAACGCATTTTGCAGATTGAGAATATAGAAAAGATATTCTTACTAGTAAACATAAGAGAATGAGTGGATATTAATATAGAGCATTATGTCAAAAATAATCATTCTATTATACCGCGTAATTATATGGCATTGATCGATTCTCTGTCGTATATTTTTAAATGACAGAAAAAAAAGGAAAATTAATAATAATAGTAAAAGTAGAAAATGATATGCTATATATTGGAAGTCGATTAGTAATAATAAGAAGTTATGTATTATCACTTTGTATATAGAACTCATGTCATTTGCCAAAATTTAATAATTATCATATACGTTAAAAATGAAAGTAAATAGAGAAGTAAATTTACGAAGATCTTGCGAGCTTTTGAAACGAAACAAAATAAAAACAAAACTTATAAAATAGAAAATTGAAAGAGGGGGAAGAAAAAAAAATACGGAGAGTATCTTTTCCCAACAAACGAGTAACAGCAGGCAGGTCGAGAGAAGTGGTTTCACAATGGAACCCCTTACATCTAAAACGGTTATACACGCAGGTAGATTCGCTGTTGCTAGGCTATAAAGTGTCCATTGTGTTTCTCATCATAAGAACACGCTATGACTCAAAATTGTGGCTTTTTAGTTACGTTTTATTTCCTAGTACTTGTTATTTTCAACGTTCTAATTACCGAACGTTTTAATAATTTTTTTAAATTTTAAATCCATATCTTTCTATAGTTTTTTTTTTTATATTATATGCGAAGATAATTTTTGAAAGTATTGTAAATGATGAAAGTGATGGTATTCGCTATGAATTTTACAAAAATAGCGCAATATATAGTAGAAAGCAAATAGTGAAAGAGAAGTCAGAATTAGGTTAATTTCCATAGCATAAATTTAATTTACATAGCAAATCATATAATATACATATAGAGAAGATTGCGATATACTACTGATATTTTTTATTATTATTTTCAGAATGTTTCGAACTATTTTTCTTATTTTAAATGTTGCAACCACGAATAGCAAATATTTATATAATTTAAATAAAAAAACAGGTTTCTGAAATAAAATATCTTAATTTTTTTTTTTTTTAATTTGATTTCTTTTCCATTTAGAAATTAGGTACAAAAAGTGTTTGTAACTCGGGACGATAAATATAATAACCTTTAGAAAATTATCTTTTCAAGAAAAACTGAAAAAACAAATTACAATTAATATAAATAAAATTTAAGATGCTACGTCTGTGTAGCATCTTTTTTTTAATTATATTATTTCTCAATAACGAGTAATCAGTAACTCAGTAAATCATTAGGTCGATTTTGTCGGTTGCACTTTCCATCTCCTTGTGTTCCTCGTCTTTCTTGAATTTTAGTGAGTTCCATTGTTTCCATTGTCTTATCATTGCATTTTTCTTCAAGAATATATTATTTCTTTAGCTTTATGCAGGATGACATTTTTGTAATGTCTTACTGTTGCGTCTGTGAAGTTTCTTACCGGCTAGAATTGATTAGGGGACTCGCCTTGAATTTTGTTAACAGTTACTGAAGATGATCCAAAAAGAGAACGAAATGTTTAATTAAAAGATTTTTTATGAAGATATTTATTCGTGCTTTTTCTGCATTTAGCTCTCATTAGCCTGTTTCTTTTTTCTCTTTTTTATATTATTTTTTAGAAATTTTTTACTTATTTTTAATACTATCTACTTTCAAAATCTGTAACTCTTTTTTTAATGTCCTGCATATTGATTACATATGTACTCAGCTGCTTGCTATCTATGTTAGATGGATCGATTATGCTATGCCGTGCTATGGCTAAGTTTGATATGCGATGAGACATTTATAAGGAGAAGAAGAAAGCAAGTCTTTACAATTGCACAGGAACCTTTATTGAAATATATTCCGTTTACGCATGTGATTGTAGCTTTTTATACTTCTCCTTCTTATTTTTTTTTTCTTCTTTCTTTCTTGTATTTCTTTCTCTTTTTTCTCCTTCTCTCTTCTCTCTCCCTCTCTCTGTTTTCTTTCTTTCTCCCCTCTCTCTCTATCTTCGATCGTCTTAATCTATCTCTCCACTTCTTTTTTCTCTCTTTCTCTCTTTCACACATAACACACAAATACACAATACATTCATTCGAATGGACCACGACATTGGTTTTTGACATAACCATCTGTCGCAATATCCTGCTGGTTGATTAACACGATACGAATAATTTGTATTCTTAATTTTTTTCCTGCTCAAGCCATTCTTCTTCAATGATTTTGGTTTGATTAATATAATGACTTTATTAGCGACAATACCAAGTATTTCCCATGACAAATGAAAGTTAATGAGAAAAAATTGTGAAAACATTTTTTCTTTTATATAACACCGTATTTCATAAGATCTAAAATTATAGCCTTATTTCTCTCTTTCTTTTTTTCTCTCTCGAGCATGATTGGAAATTAGTCGTTTAATAAGTAACTGACGATGTAAATTATTATCGCAATAAGAAACGTTTGAATCCATAAACAGGATATTAATCCCGTTTTAGAAAGGTTAAGATAACATGTATTTTTAAAACAATGTTTAGCGAAGCATTAGTCATCTCTCACGCATTATATTATTGACCAGCTACAAGCATATAATAAAAACGGGTTTTTTTTTTTATGATCACGAAAGTTTGCTTCTTCGGATGATATTGTTTTTAGTCGCAATTAATCTTTTTTAAAAAGGACAATTAGAAAAAATTCATTGTTATTTTTTTCTTAAAAATTTTTAAACAAAATATTTGATATTACAATATTTGGAATATCATATGTGATTTTCTATCAAGTCGTATACAATTTCTATCAAAAGATTTCTGGATTAGATCGTTAAATCTCTCATATGATTCTTATCTCTTTTCTACCGAAGGGAACTGAAGACAATCAACACTGATCGTCAGCTATAAAGCACTACTATAAAGAGATAACTATTCTTCGCAATTTTGAGTCATGATCTCATAATGACGTATGCACGCGACATTCCACGCGAGTTTAACGCAATTAACTCATCGTATTTAATAACTCGAAGCACAATACTCTAAGCGGAGCTTTTCATTACTTGACAAACTGTAACAAAATTAGCTGTAGATATATAAGATCACTTTAGATAATCTACGTGTTATAACAAAATTTGAGAATTTTCTATTTATAATTTTATATATCATATTACAGACAAAACATGAAAAATTATATAAAATATACATTTATATAAAACACACATATAAAAAAGTTTAATCAACATCATTTGAAAAGATCTCGATATATATTATATTATAAAGTATAAGAATATATGTATAACGAAAAATAAAGATCTCCGTTTAAAAACTTCAAGATAATTTTGACGTAACCATGACCCTTCATCTAAGATCAAGCAAACATCATTATGTGTATTACATTTCTTTTTAATTACTTCAACTTTTTCTAACCGCGGATAATAATCCGTAAGTTTCGTAGAAGATTAATTATGAAAGCAAATAATTGTGTACGGGACACAAATTTTTCTTGCTGCGATATCAAATATTAAAATAATATTTATGTACTTTATTTGAATTTACGTTGAGAGGGCAGAAAGGCACTATTATTAAAATATATATATAGGCAAAATGAGAAGTGTGATGTGGGAATTGAATAGCTCAGTGATAAGGATAGTCGGCAAGCAAAAGGATTAGCTTCGATTCCTGATTTAGCCTGATTTAGATTTTGCGTAAATATTTTTGTAGCTTATGCTTCTTAAGGAGAAGCGTTTGTTAAAAATGAATCTTGAATTGAGATTGTCTCAAATTCCCGTCACTGTCAGACCGCTGAAGTTTTCAAGAGCATCCTTAACGTTTTTACACGTAAGCGCCGGTTGTCTATAATATCGGGTTACTGTCTCCGAAGGATCAGGTATTCTGCGCCCACCCACGGTTTGTCTCCGTGCACTACGTACGCTGCGCGAGGGCGTCGATATTTCTTCGTCTTCTTCCAAACTATCGTCGTCACCTTTCTCTTGCTCTTCACTCTGTCGCGTCTTTTTTTAACACTTCTTTAAATCTAGTTCGTAATGTCGCGTTATTACCGGTCATCTTGAGAGCTAGTTTCCGCAAGCGGACCTTTAATTCATTTTTCGATAACGCATCTACGTTATTATCCTCGTCTTTTTCCTCTTCTTCATCGTCTTCGCCATATTCTTCTTTTCGTCTTTGGTGGTCTAACAATAAGTCGCGCTTCTGCTGGTCCGCTTTCCGTCGGCGCACAGCGTGCTCTTTGCATCGTTTCTCGCTACCCGCGATCTTTCCTTCAGTACCGCTTAACTTCCAGTGATCTCGAGACCCTCATCCCTTCGAGATCTCGTCTTTTCTCGTCCATGGACATTGAGTCAACTTCTTTGTGATTGTCATTTCGCTCATCGTTATGCCTGAAATTTTGCATATCTTTTGAAATATAATAAAATGTAAAATATATGAATTTTGTGAGTTTGCAGTCGACTTCTTATATAAATATCAACATTTGTTACATAGATAAAAAAAAAGTGCAAAAAATCTTACCAATATTCTTTAAGAAAATTTGAAAAATAATTACAAATATAACGTAGAGATAAAATTCAAATGTTAAATAAATCCGTAAATGCATCTTGCATACAATCCTTGTTTCTAAAGGACTAATCTATTCTATAAACAAATCCTGCATGTAATTCTTATTGTTTCTAAAGGTATAATATATTCTATAAATATATCTTACATGCAGTCCTTGTTTTCAAAGGATCAGTTTATTCCGTAAACATATCCTGCATATATTTCACGAGTTATCTTGCACGTAAGAGCAGATTCTATATATTTGTATAGCCAATAAAATTATTTTGTAATGGTACAATGTTTTCTTGCTGCTTTTGAGAGGACAATCCATTTTGCAAAGTTTATTCCGTAAATAAATTGTATATTCTCTTGTTGCTTTCAAAGGAATAATCTACTCCGTGAACGAATGTTGCGTGTAAATCAGCAGAATGTGTAATGAAGCACAAATTATATGCTTTAACATCTATTCCTTTATTGTACTGTAATGTTACTTGAGATACAAATATTACGAATAAAATTAAGGATATGCTAAATATAATATATGTATAATTGTTTCTCGTGTCAAATGTATACGTGTGCATGTGAGAGTATATCCTAGCTTTATATCTTAGCTTTATTTGTGTGTGTGTGTGTGTGTGTGTAATACTTATATCTCAAGAATCATTACAATACAGAAGTAAATATTAATTTTTTGTAGATGCATATATCTAGATTAGTTAAATGAAATCTTATAATACATTTCATTCAGTCGACTTCTTATATAAATATCAACATTTGTTACATAGATAAAAAAAAAGTGCAAAAAATCTTACCAATATTCTTTAAGAAAATTTGAAAAATAATTACAAATATAACGTAGAGATAAAATTCAAATGTTAAATAAATCCGTAAATGCATCTTGCATACAATCCTTGTTTCTAAAGGACTAATCTATTCTATAAACAAATCCTGCATGTAATTCTTATTGTTTCTAAAGGTATAATATATTCTATAAATATATCTTACATGCAGTCCTTGTTTTCAAAGGATCAGTTTATTCCGTAAACATATCCTGCATATATTTCACGAGTTATCTTGCACGTAAGAGCAGATTCTATATATTTGTATAGCCAATAAAATTATTTTGTAATGGTACAATGTTTTCTTGCTGCTTTTGAGAGGACAATCCATTTTGCAAAGTTTATTCCGTAAATAAATTGTATATTCTCTTGTTGCTTTCAAAGGAATAATCTACTCCGTGAACGAATGTTGCGTGTAAATCAGCAGAATGTGTAATGAAGCACAAATTATATGCTTTAACATCTATTCCTTTATTGTACTGTAATGTTACTTGAGATACAAATATTACGAATAAAATTAAGGATATGCTAAATATAATATATGTATAATTGTTTCTCGTGTCAAATGTATACGTGTGCATGTGAGAGTATATCCTAGCTTTATATCTTAGCTTTATTTGTGTATGTGTGTGTGTAATACTTATATCTCAACAATCATTACAATACAGAAGTAAATATTAATTTTGTGTAGATGCATATATCTAGATTAGTTAAATGAAATCTTATAATACATTTCATTTTATTTATCTTATAATAAGTATATTAAAGTACTTCATTAACGTTTTGAAGACAAATTAGGGAAACATAGAATCAATAAGAATTAAATTAGATTGCATCACTTAAAAGTGTTTTTGCTGATTTGCAAGCAGAGTTTATTTAAGAGTTTCTTCTCTTTTTCCCTCTTAGTCCCTCTCCTTTCTCTCCCCTTCTTTCCTTCCTCTCTCCTCACCCTCCCCTTTTGCTCTCTCCCCCTCTTTTTCTCCCTCTCCCTTTTTACCCTCTCCTTTATCTCCCCTCTCTCTTTCTCCCTCCTCCCTTTCTCCCTCCATTCCTCTTCTCTCTTTCTCCCTACTCTCCTTTTTTCTCTTACCCTCTCTCCATCTCTATCTTTTTTTCTCTTTTTCTCTTCCTTTCTACCTTCTTCACTTATTCTTTCTTTCTGTCTCTTGTTAATCTGCATGCAAGATTCGTATAGAGAAAATATTATTCCTTTAGAAGCAGTAAAAACTGTATGCAAGATTTTTTTACAGAACAAACTTTGCACAATAGATTTGCAATGAAAGAACGTTTTTTTTCAAAAGTAGCAAGAAAACATTTTATTATTACAAAACAACTTATATTGTATAACTGCGGAGAAAACAGAAATAAATTTAATTGATGAAATTCTTATATTCTTATAAGAATAGAACCTATCTTTCAATGCAAGATACCTTCAATGTAATAGAAATCAATATCACCTCTCAGCAGCGTTCTGACTGATCTGTATGCAAAGTTATTTATGAAATAAATTATTTTTTGATGCTTTTTTTATAAGACTGACTGTAAAAAGAAGATTTATTTACGGAATAGATCATTTCTTTATAAACGGGAAGGATTGTATGTAAGATACATTTACGAGGAATAGAGATTGATTTTTTTTTACATAGTAAAAACTTGTCTGGGAGAAATACTGCGTTGATGATTTATTAATAATAAATAACTACTATTTTGATGTGATATAACAAGTATCGTAAATATAATTTTATTTGATAATTTTGTAATAACGCGAATCTGTGCATTGTTGATGTTATCATAAGTCCTTTCTCCCGGCGGTGTGCTGGGTAATAATATGTAGACGAAACAATACTGCTATGGAATTTCACGGTTTCTGAGTGAAGTGGAGATAACCTCGCTATTACGTTCACGGACCCGAACCGCGCGCTATTAAGAGGTTCCAGTGTATTAAGAAATCGGTCGACTTATTGTTAGCCGTTATTGAGAGATTCAATAATCTAAAATCTAAGCTATCTTAGTTGGACGGCTCATGTATAGATATATGATTTGCAATTGCGCGTGACTTGGTGCGAGACACAATCATGTTTCTTAATAAATCTACTTATATTTTTATATGAAATTATATATATATATATATTGTGTAAATATATTCCTTTCGTTATCCTGTACATAAAAATATAAAATAAAATTATATCTTATATCAAAATATATCTCTTATGATTTTATATTTTAATATTTTTATGATAAATAACTAGAAAAAGCAATTTATGTAAAAGGATATGTAAAAGGGATTTATTGGTCACTCGTGTGCACATATCGTTTACGTGTATATACATTTTCCATTGTTACAGCACGACATATGCTGTCCGAACGTGCATCAATGCAATATTTATTATATACTTCGGTACAATTTTGCATTTTATGGCAGAAATCTTTTTCCTATTTTCTTTTATTGTCTTCATAAAAATGTTATTTTTGTTCAATTCAAGATTGAATTGCATAGTAACAATTCATTATATGCTTATTAGATTCAACATTGACAATTATTTTCTAATTGATAATTAAGCGATGAAAAATCAATTTTAATTATTAATATAAATCTTATTATTAATATTTAACTATTATTATTTAACTATGAAATAAGATTATTTTTAATTAAAAAATAAGAAATTTGTGAAAGGCAAAAGATTGTGGAAATGTCGCACGAAACTAACGAATTTTGTAATGATAATACTTGTGCGATGCATTGATTTTTGTAAACTAATAATAGATGTGAAAAAGAGACTACATACTGATACAATAAAAAATATCGATAAATCAATAATAAATATATTGTTATGCATTATTTCATATAACAACAAAAACCGAAATTAATTATTCCCCAAAGAGCATTATATTTCATATATTAATAGTTTAAACTTTACTCTATCTTGAAGCTGTCTTGGTATCTGTAAGGTATCTTGAAGTTTATCACGTAACTTGCACTTTCACATTCATTATTGCATAGCGATGTATAAAAAGCCTGAATCTAACATATTTAGATTAATAAAAATTATATATTCTCTATATGTTCTGTTATTATGTAACATAACATGAAGCTCATGACAGCGAGACATGTTTTAAGTACGTAACTTTCTCTCGATTTGACGGCTTGTATTCTCTTACGCCATACGTAAGACTAATTCAAATAATAAATAATAATCGATGATTTAAATATTTTGATCATGTTGCATTATTTTATTTATGTACATAAAAGAAGCGATAAATAAAATTAAAATAAACGACATAAAGACTAATAGGTATTATTATATCGATTAATATTTGTTTCGATATATTTTCGTTGATTTAAGAATATTTTTTAAAAGATTACATATATATGTGTGTGTGTGTGTACGACATGTACACACGTTAAATTCCTCAAGAGGAACGGAGATAACTATGTCCATTGCATTGTTCTCATTCCGTGGCTGCTGTATTCGGTGAAACGCGGTAACGCCTTCCTAACATCTGGCCGTTACTATGAAATGTCAAACATTGCCCATTGGCATAACTCACTTGCAACTATCTTGATTACGAATATATGCTTTTCTGAAATTCCGTCGCGCATTCTGATCGTTAATGTGATATTGCGATGATGTTCAGTTGTTGGATCGACACATGATAATTCAATGGAGTAAAAGTAAATGCTAAAGAAATATATACACGTTCACACGCGCGTGTTATGTATTATGTATACATAACATATACATTATATATATAGTGCGTATTTTTTAAATATTTCTCAGATATGCAACTTATACAACTATATATTTATTATATTATTTCTGTTTCTTATATAAAGTTTATAATACAAGTTTATTACATAATATATATGCACAGAATAAAAATATAAAAATATTACGCTATCTTCTTTTACTTACTTTTTTACTTTATACATGATCACATAATTGCATAGTAAATATAAAAATTCATGCGAGAAAATATTAAGAATTTTAAAAATATGGTGATATTTGATAATAAGAGAATTTTGTATATACAAGAATTTTTAACTCTATTTAATAAAATATAATGATATTGATAATAAGAGATATTGTATATACAAAAATTTAACTGTATTTAATAGCTATTATTGATTATGGCAGTTATTAAATAATTCTGATTTCTTTTGGTTACAGAGAAACGACAATCTCGACTTATCTTTAAACATTCCGCAACATCATCAGACCTCGTATCATCACGACAGCTACAATATGTCTGACCAAGTGAGTTAATCGCTTGTTTATCGATAGCTTGCAATTTTATTTATATTAGAGTAACTGAAAGATTATTTTCATTTTTCTATATACATATATCTGGCGCTAGACTATGCGCGTTTCTCGATTCATAATTCGTGAATTTTACTGAAATTCGTTCTTTGCTATTGTGATTCTCCATTTATTCGCGCGAGCCGTAGTTAATCATTCGTGATTCGTGATTTGTCATCGTAGTGAACATAGTGTAATTTATCGCGATGTTTCCACAAGCATTTACGCAGGTGCTTCCGTCTAATTTCAATAAAATATAAATGACACAATGTCTTTATTTTGATTTCTTACTTCACAACATGATCCATACAAACCACAAATCGAATGCACTGATTCATGCCCTTTGAATTTATTGAAAAACTGCACCGGTGGCAAATTAACGTGAATGACGAATCATGAATGCGAATTTGACGAAATTTTTCTTTACAATTTTTCTCTATTATTTGTGAACTACATAACTCGCGAATCACACTTTGCGAATACGCGCATAATCTATAGCGCCAGCTTATTTTTTTATTATCAATTATATACATATATCAACTGCATTGCTTATTTCGCAAGAAGAGAAATCATTTATATAATGCATGAAAATTAAGCAATTCATCCGAAACTGTAATTACGACATATAAGTGAGATACAAAATGGAAATTGAAATAACGGAATCTGTCTTATAAGTCAGTGGGCCAGTTCAATGAAAATAATGATGAGCGGTTGAAAAAAAGATGTATGGATGTATGAAAATAATAATGAGCCATAAGAAAAAAAAATAGGAGGTGAAACTGAGAAATGTGTAAACCGTTGATAAAAAATGTGTATATCTATTATTTAATAATATCTAGTAATGCTCGATTATTGTACTTTTCTATATTCTTTAATGTAATGCTTTTGTTATATCCATTAGTAATGCCTAAGAAAAAATGCCTGCATTTTTACGTCTTGCAAAAATAGCAGATTGCTCAAAAAAAGATGAAAAGATATTTAAAAAAAAAAACCACTCTCTCGCCCATTAATACTGAATAATGTCATACAGTAATATCCAGTTACGAGGAATTGCTATGAAATATTTAACGTAATGTTCATCACAACGTCCAAGAAATGTTCAATATAAAGCCCACCTTTTAAAATTAAAAATAACTTGAAAGTAATAAAATAAAAAATAAAATAAAAACAATACCTAGTAATGTTTCGAACGTATATGCCCTCGGCAGTTTATTCTCCACATAGAACAGATATTGGCGATCAATTACAAAATATCAAATTTAAGTGGAGTGAATATTGACAATCAATTACGAAATATCAAATTTAATAGACAAGTTAATCGTTTTAATTTCATTAGAATAAAAATAATTCGGTATTATTTCCATCAAAATTTTTTTAAATTAATTCTTTTATTTCATCATTAAGAGATTCTTTATTAAGAGCTTTGATTTTGACTATTTGATTTGCAAAGCGATTTTGTTTAAATACGTCTAATTTAATGGAACGCCATTAAACGATCGCTTAAGAGAATCCGGACAAAGTGTTTTACTTTTTTATTGTCGATTTATACATTTTCCGATTTCTCTTCTCATTTAAACTATTTTGACTAAAAAACTAGATTAGCATTGCAATTTAATTTAATGGCCGGTTACGCTTATATGATTCAAAATAATCTGCTTTCGTAGCGCATTTTTTACGGTAACGAATTTAGAATAAATTAGACCTGTGGTCTAATCGTATATCGCGATCATGATAAAAAGAATATATTTGTGTAAAAAATATATATGAGAATAGAATAGAGAGCACACATGGAAAGTTAGTGAACGCAGTCATGTTCCGAGCGAATGTAGAAACTCATTCAATCAGTCGCCTGTCGCCCAATTCAATCTAAACGCCTGGTAATTGCCAATCTGCAATAAATAACCATCAAAATTTAATTTTGTTGTTTAGCGTTGTTTAAATTTTTTCATTTCAATTTTGCGATATTAGACATAGTAGATTGGTTGATAAGAAATGTCCTAATATTCCCGTAGAATAATTTATAACAATAGAATTTATGTATTTTTAGACTTTTTTTCATTGTTGCTTGTTCAATCGCATTTTTTCTATTATATTTATTAATTCACAATATATAGCAATCTCTCGTATCGACATCAAGATATTTGCTTTTTTCTCCGCAGCTGATCTCTTATTTCTATACTATCAATTTCTAAGACACTCGCAATCATATAATTTTACGCTTTCAATGATGATTGATATTCTAATAGCTATCAATTTTTATTTTTAAACTTTCTTTTTTAATGTTACAAGAGTGCTAACGTTTTGTTTCTGTCTAATATTACTTTTACTTTGAACATTGTATATACGAAAGAATTTATTGCACACAATCTGTATTGAAATAATATGCAATTTATATAGAAGAGGAGGGGAAGCGTGAGTTGCATAACCAGGAAACCATCTAAATAATATTTCTTCAGAAAGAAGAACCAAGTTGTGAGAGTCGCGCACAAGTTTTAACGAGATGGCGGAACGAGTTTAGTTCACAGCGAGGAAAAGAAAAACGACGATGACAACGACGACGACGAGGACGACGAAAGGAAGGATGATATTTCTTCGTGCTTCGCGCGTTTCATCAATAGTCCCAAACTATCACTATCCTTCTTTACCTCTTTTCTTCCTCTAATTCTGCATTTACCTGCGATTTGATATGCTTTGCGAATTTAATATCAATGTTAGAAGTGGAAGCAAAAACGGGCGATGATAAAGCGTAAAGTGTCCAACGGCATTGGGCACAATGAAATGTCGATAAACATTTAATTAACGATAATTTTGTATTGTAAATAATCGAAAATGCTCGGTTTTCGTGGTAGTTTGGCGTAATGATTAGGGCACTGCATACGAATTAGATCATAATTCCACCATGAGTATCGCGAGTAATAGTCTCACGAGCACGTAAACATAAAATGAATTTTGCGATAAACGATCCGCGGAATAGGTTGCAATAAAACAGTTAATGGCATGTATAAATCTGATTTATGCAACGACTGCCTCGTTCTATTGCATCACACGATCACGTGAATTACATGATGCAGTTATTCAGATACTGAATCAACACTATTGAATCGTCACTTAAGCACTTTACAATACTTTAATAATGTGGATATTTAATAAAATAAAATGGACGGAGACGTGGGAAATAGAGGAAAGGGGAGTAACATGATCAAATAGATAAGATATCGAATTATTAATTTTTGTAAAATAATAACGGATGACGAGAATGATGCTCAACTTAGAGGCTTTTGTAAATAATTTCTTGTTTAATTTTAATCTGTCAACGAAAATAGACAATATAATAAAAAATATATGTTGAATGTACCCGTATGTGTGTAGTTTTTTAGTGTTTGTTCATAGCGAATTACATAATTATAGTAAAAACTTTCACTATCTTTATGAAATCACTGTATAGTATAGCTGAAAATGCATATAATAACGTATTAATATTTTCCACATTTTATTTTTTACATATAACATTTTTTGATACAAATAAATGTAGTGACTGTAATAAATATTTGATTTAAATTGATATTTAAATTGATTTTAAATGCTTCTAAATAATTAATAATTATTTTTGTTTTAATATTTTAGTAATTTTTGGAGTCATATAAATATTTCGTGTTCTATTTTTTTTTTATTTGTATCTTTAAATATTATATCAAAATAATATAAAAAGCTTATTACAATAAATTTTTTGTTATAAAAAAATCAATTTTTAACTTAAAGCTCGGCTTTTTGTCTAAAAGTCATCTTATCTGCATATAGGAATACGATGACGAAATTGTCACGCCTTTAAAAAATCTAAATTTGAAAAAATTTTAATTTATTTATCAATTTTTCAATTATTACAAATGATAAACAAAGCTTTAGTGAATCTGAAAAAAATAGATTATTATTTTTACGTTATCATAGAAATAATGAAAAATCGATATACCTTAAAGTCGCCATCTTATTCCCATTTCCCCTATCTGTATTATAGCTACATCGACAATCGAGAGACAGGCATATTTCTTCAAAGGAAAATATTCTTCCTGATACTATTAAATTCAATTTTAAAACTTTTATTCCCTCTACCATCACGCGTACATTATGATAAATTAATTTTTCTTCCCCTTTGTGAAGGAGAATAAATTGCTAAAAGGATTCTGAACGATATAATGCTATTTATCATCCGTTATATAAAGGACAGTTAAAATTGATTCTCTGATTACATTTTTTTTTTTTTTTTAAATATATATATTATACATCGATTTCTCATTTTCGTTGAAAAGGAAGGAAAGGTCTTCTCCCTTTTATTTTTATCTCTGTTTCGATCGTTAATGTTAAGAAGAAGGAACCAAAAGAAATATCTTTTCATTAACAATATCTTGCTAAGGAGGGAAAGTTGTTTGCAAATCTGCAAACATATTTTATTTTATAAGGCAATATATGTACTTTTTGCTTTTTATGGAGTTTGTAACGATCAAATTTATAATTTATTTGTTTCAGACGTTTCATACACCGAGTTTCGGTGATGAGGACTTTGATATACCAACCATCCATCCTCATTCGCATCAGCAACAACAACAACAGCAACATCAACAACAACAGCAACATCAACAGCAACAGCAACATCAACAACAACAGCAACATCAACAGCAACAGCAACAGCAACAGCAACATCAACATCAACAACAGCATCAACAACAGCATCAACAACAACATCAACAACACGACTCCATGCAAGCATATGGTCAGCCACAGGTATGCTTCAATGACGATTCGACAGGTATTGAAATCGTAAAATTTAATATATACCTACATACATATATTCCTGTACGTACTTATTTATCAAATTAGCAACGTACACGAACACATATTTTGTATGCGTATAGTGTTCGTTGCTTTTCGCTCAAAATGAAAAATATCAGACAAAAAGTTTGTAGGCTTAAGATGTGTTCTTAGTTAAGATGTGCAAACACAAATTCTCTCTTACATAAAATTTTTTTATCAAATGAGAAGCTTTTTACGCCTAATATGCACTTATATACATACATACATTTCTCACAGATGTATATTCGCGAGCAATGTACACAAGCAATACTTGAGTACGCGGATAAATATTTTATACACGAACAATGTCTATTGTCTTGCACGAAGTGGAAAATATTAAATAAAAATCTGTAAAGTTTAGTATATACCTATGTATAAAATCTGCGAACAATACATATGCTTCATTTTTATGCTACAAGTGCTGAGAGTGTTTGATTAATTAATTAAAAAAAATCTTTGTCACGATTGGTCAAACACTTCCAGCACTTGTAGCACCAAACAAACGCAATCGTTAATGATGTCCATACCATAGTATGTGTGTGTGTGTATATATATATATATGTGTGTGTGTCTAAAGAATATGTGTGTGTGTGTGTGTGTGTGTGTGCGCGTGCGTGCGTGTGCGTGTGTGTGTGTGTGTGTATTCTAAATTGTACATTTACAAATGAAAATTAAAAATATTCTTTAGGAATCAACTTTATAATAGAAAATATATTCTTGTATTAAATAGGACATGATTATGATAACAAGCCTGGTGCATGGCGCGAAAGAGACAACAATGATAAAGGATTTAAAGAAAAAAGTGGCTTCAGAGATGATAGTAAGGATAGAGACTGGAATCGTTATAGCGATAGAGGAAGAAGCAAAGATCGGGATGGGGACCGTATATATATATATATATATATATATATATATATATATATATATATATATATATATATATATATATATATATATATATATATATATATATATATATATATATATATATATATATATATATATATATATATATATATATATATATATATATATATATATATATATATATATATATATATATATATATATATATATATATATATATATATATATATATATATATATATATATATATATATATATATATATATATATATATATATATATGGTATTGGTATTAAGTCTGATAAGGTTGCTGATAAGGGCAAATGGTTTAGAGGTTTGAGAAGTTGAGTCGAAAAGCCATTTTAGTTCACATATAGTTGCGTTTGTGTGAATAACGTGATTTATACATTGAGTATTGTATGGATAGTGTTTTTCGTTCATTTACTCGTTATGTGCCTTTAACAAAATTTAAGGGAAACTCTGTTTGACCCCGAAAATATTTTTACTGCCTTCTTCATAATTAAAATAAACTCTTAAGGTTTGGTTAAAAAATACTTTATGTAAAAGGATTTGTTTGCAGACACATCTCAATTTATAGATTTTTGTCTAGTGTTCTTTTATTTCGAGCGAAAATATAATAGACGTTATCTACATACGAAATATTTATATAGTCTATAAAGGTAAAAAAATATGATTTTTTCAAATCAAACAATTTAAAATTTTTTTGGGAACATAACAATTAATTGTAAATATGGATGGAAAACATTGCCTGTTGTTGCTACACAATTCGTGGATAGTGATTGTGGATATCATCTACAAACTGTTCATAGATAGTGTGTACGCAGATGTGTACTACGTTTAACAACGCATAATAATATACACACGCTATTACGCGTTGGAGATATGGAAAAAAATGTCGGAATGATGTATCGACCATTTAACAACTTCCGCGTTCGAGCATTATTCATGTAACGTTCAAGACATTATTTTTAGATGTACACTCATCGTGTCTTTTCTCTCTCTCCCTTTAACTTCAAGATGAAGAGATACAGAAATATTCAAACACACACACAGTAGAAATTCTATGATCTTTATCGGAGAGAAAAAACTTCGAGGAAATTAATTCTCGTGATGATTTTTAATGATTTTCAACCATGATATTTATATTAATATCATCAAAAAAAATGTTGTATGTTTTGAATAATTACATAGCTGATGTTTTTATTATGCATATTTAAATTAAAAGTAAAAAAAATTGAATAATATTATCGAACCGATGATAATTAAAAGTTTTTTTTATAAATAATGTAGTTCTGTTTTATGTATTAGTATTATTAGCATTTTATGTATGTTAAATTATTATAGATGATGCAAGGTAATGGTATGCAGCAATCACCAGATAATCTGAATCTGGATGCTAATGGATACCAGCAACAACTCTATTTACAGCAAGAACATTCGATGCAACAAATTAATGTCAGGTAAATATGATTAAAAAATCTCCGAATATTTAGTCACATATATAAAACGAGACAAATTAACATAATCACGTTTCAATTCATTTTTTAATCATCTGCACAATAATACATAAAGAATCAAGAAATGTCATTAGTTAATCGAAATCGTGAAATAATTAATTTGTTAGTCAAAAGTACATACATTAAATATTGTCAATAAAGAAATATTAACAACAATCTCTTACGCCTCTTGAAGAAATCTATAATCTATAAGTTTCTATGCAGAAAATATTCAAACAAATACTAGTAACAGTAGAAAAAGATACGAAAGAGTACATAGTTTAAATATAAAGATAGAACAATGATTGAAAAATTTTGTAAAATTATTAGAATCCAGAAAAAAGAAGAATCATATGCAATCTTATAACTTGGGAAATTCGGCGAAAATTCTACGAATAGAAGATAGCATTAAATTAGCGATATATTTCCTTGTGTGTGATATATAAGGGAAGCATCATGCCTTATCGCGGCGTACTATTTGCATAACTCCAAATTATAGAAGTTTGTCTTACTTTGTTATTGCATGTTGTTTCGCAGCAATTTCAAAAGCCAATTTTAATCGCCGTACTTATAATACATCGTATATTATGCACAATTAGAAATATTTATCTTGTGATCATTTTACAGTATAATAATATGTAAGACAAGCAGAGAAGAGAAGCCCCGCGCGTTATCGCGTATCGTGCGACATAGGCGCGGTGCATAACTATAACACGAGGTTTAAAATTCACTCCTCAAAAATGCAATTTCGGAAAGTAATATTATCATACATGAATAGATTTATCGATAAATACTCTTTGTTTTTTGATGTAATACAAATTTTAAAATTTGCGAAAATAATAATGAAAGATATGAATATGTTGAAAAATATAATGTTTTCGAAAACTCTAAATATATAGCTATGAAGTATATAAAAAGTCATAAAACTTTTGTTTAAAATATTTTTTTATATATCGTGCAGTTTTCATAATATTCAATTAAAATTATGTATACTGAATCCACTTCGAAGAATTACTTCAACCTCTAAACATGCGAGAATATTTATATAAAAAAAACCTGTAATTATATAATACCAAATCAGAACCTGTTATTACGTAATCGTACGATTGCAATTTAGATCGTCGAGATCTTTTTTTAGTGAACTAATGTATTCCGAAATGGAAAGATGACAGGATATCTTTTTAATTCTTCGCTCTTTGTTCAGAGATATCTCAGAGTATCAAGTAAGCATACTATAATTATCGAATTATATATATACACTGCATCTTGTACACTGTAATCAATCTGATTAGAGAGAGAAAAATGCATTGAATAAAAATATTAGACTTATACACGCGCTATCATCAATTCCATGAATCAAAGCAAATATATTGCCAAGAGTTATCTACGTGCAATTATCTTATGTGCATAACATGACGCATAGACTAATCAAGCTCTTATATAGAATGTTGTATTATGTAGTGAGATGTATAAACAAACTTCGTAAACAGATGAACAGAGATAGCATCAACAATTAATAATATGCAACGATAATTGTGTGTGTGACTATAGCTTAACAATTATAAACATAATTAGCGCAAATTCCATAAAATATTAAAAAGAAACTTTATTACGAAATACAAAGCGGCGTCAAATAAAGAAAAAAAAATTGGAAACTTATTTTTCAACGAATTTTTTTCGATATTATTAACTTTATGATATTACAACATTGTAATATCATAAAGTTACGGTCTCTTTACTGCATAATATTATATTTATAAAAATAAAATCTTACAACGATGTTCAGCTGATAGGGAAGATAATGAAAATAAGTACCAAGTCGAATTAGGAAGAGTATAGAAGGCAAATAATATAGAGTAGATCGTAAATAATCCGTGACATAGCCCGACTATATCTCAAAAGTTATTCAATTAGCTTTAAATAGTGAAAATATACTTTAGCCATATACTTATTTATCTTCTTTGGCAGCGTCGTCTTTTGAACTTCGCTCTCAATGTTAAGATTTACGTCGCGATTTGCCATTGTATTATATATTCACAAACTCAATTAATGCTCTTAAACTTTTAATTAAAATCTTAACGCTGTACATGAAGGAATAGTCTGCATTTTCTTTCTATCCGAGAATTAAATTTAACGTTTGTGATATCACTTGCAAATTTATGATTATGTTTTGAGAATCTCGAAAAACATAACAATAACGAATAAACATATAATGAGAATCAACAATACTCGCATTAACAGTCTAATTTACAATTCTAAATTACTCGTGAGCAGATTTAATTTCTTATGTCACATCTCTACTACTATAATTATCTCTCTTCTCTATCTAGAAAAAGTATTTTAGAAGCAAATTTTTTTTTTATCTGTTCACAGCTCCGCATATGGCAGCTCCCAAGATTCATATGCAACAATGAATTCTTCGCGTCAACAACAACACAGTGGTCAACAATTGTTGATGTTACAACAGCAACAACAGCAGCAGCAGCAGCAGCAAGTTCAAATGCAACATATACAGTACATGCATTCCCAGCAGCAACTGCAACAACAACAACAACAACAGCAACAACAACAAATACAATATAGAAGTGTGGTCAACAATTGTTGATGTTACAACAGCAACAACAGCAGCAGCAGCAGCAGCAAGTTCAAATGCAACATATACAGTACATGCATTCCCAGCAGCAACTGCAACAACAACAACAGCAACAACAACAAATACAATATAGAAGCCCGACCGGAGGCAGTCCGACTGCTATGCAAGTGAATAATATCACGGAAACAAATAACAATACTACAACCAGTGAAGATAGCGATGACAGCACTCCGCATTCCGGGATGGTAAGTCAAATTACATATGATATTTATGTACTAGTTGTTACTCGCGTAATTTGCCAATAAATAATAAATAGCAATTTCTAAATTTTTTGGCATTTTACTAAAACAAGCGCGCGCTTTGAAGTCTCCTAAATATTTTTTTATTCCAGATTACGGTGATCAAGCGTGAGCCACCGTCGCCAGAAGCGGCTGATGCTGGAGCGAAAAATCAAAGAAAAGCAAAAGCACAAAAGAAAAAAAAGAAAAGAGATCCTAACGAACCACAAAAGTAAGTAACAATATTGTTTTTATACAATAATAAAAAAATTAAATTGGCATATAATTTGAAGAATCTCGTTTCAAAGACATGCGACTATGAAAGATTTGCGAAAATACTATTACATATACAATGTTTCTTCCTTTTTTTATCTTTAATAATGTATTATTGCATTATTTTATTTTATATTATATTATAATTTTTTATTATAATAAATCAAATAATTAAATAACTGGGGGATTCGCGTATAGATACAATACGGTTCTTCTTGCTGTTGCTGCGCATAACTTGATGTAAGACATTACTGTGTCTCAATATATGTATAGTATGCGTGCGCACAAGCGCATAAATTTCAATATGGTGCCTACTCCCATCTAGAATCCTAAATAAATAGAGAAGCGGGTGCGGCATGGCGATTTCTGATTGGTCGTTCCTCCACCTGATTAAGGCAGCCATATTGAGCTCATAGCAGACGACATGCTGCTACTCAGCATTTTCAGCTGGCATTTAATGCTTATCATCATTTTCAATTGTCAGCATTCAATCACTACATTTATTTAATAAAAAAATATAAAGACTGCAGCATGAGTACTAATATTTTGACTGTTATTATGTCATTCATATCTGGATGACGCGTAACTTTCTGTACGGTGGATGACGGCTTTATTTATCCGATTAAGAATGATTTTATTAAGTATTTATAAAAATTAAGTATAATAAAATAATTAGATGCGTCAAAGCAAAATAACAAAACAAAACTATTTTTGAAACATTATTAAAATATTTTATCATAAGATTATCACGAAAGAACGCGATTCCGGTCTTTGGAATGTTTTCTTTTTTGGATTATTATAATTGTATAATATGTATGTTTTTATATTAATGAGAACATAATATTATATGTTCTATAATATATGTTTTTTATTATTAATGAGAGCATAATATTAAAAATTATATTAAAAATTATATGCATTTTAAATACAATTACTTTTCTAGATCTTATATGTTGGCATTTTATGATTTTCAGACCAGTATCGGCATATGCCCTTTTCTTCAGAGACACTCAGGCAGTGATTAAGGGTAAACATCCAAATGCCAGCTTTGGTGAAGTATCCAAGATTGTTGCATCAATGTGGGATGCATTGGATGTTGAGCATAAAAATGTAAGTATTACAATTTTAATAGTCATATTTTTAGGTACCATTGATAATTATATCAAGTATTTTTCTGTAATTACAATGAATGTCATTGATATTATTATTATGGATTTAATAAATTTTAATGCTATAATTGCTGAAAATTAACATAAATTTTTATGTAGTATTATAAAAAGAAAACCGAGGCAGCTAAGAAGGAATATCTGAAAGCTCTCGCGGCATACAGAGCATCGCTGGTGAGCAAAGGAGCAGGTGAAAATGAACAGAAACAACAAGTACAACAGCCACAGCAACAAATGCAATACAGTGGATACGTACTAATATTTTGACTGTTATTATGTCATTCATATCTGGATGACGCGTAACTTTCCGTACGGTGGATGACGGCTTTATTTATCCGATTAAGAATGATTTTATTAAGTATTTATAAAAATTAAGTATAATAAAATAATTAGATGCGTCAAAGCAAAATAACAAAACAAAACTATTTTTGAAACATTATTAAAATATTTTATCATAAGATTATCACGAAAGAACGCGATTCCGGTCTTTGGAATGTTTTCTTTTTTGGATTATTATAATTGTATAATATGTATGTTTTTATATTAATGAGAACATAATATTATATGTTCTATAATATATGTTTTTTATTATTAATGAGAGCATAATATTAAAAATTATATGCATTTTAAATACAATTACTTTTCTAGATCTTATATGTTGGCATTTTATGATTTTCAGACCAGTATCGGCATATGCCCTTTTCTTCAGAGACACTCAGGCAGTGATTAAGGGTAAACATCCAAATGCCAGCTTTGGTGAAGTATCCAAGATTGTTGCATCAATGTGGGATGCATTGGATGTTGAGCATAAAAATGTAAGTATTACAATTTTAATAGTCATATTTTTAGGTACCATTGATAATTATATCAAGTATTTTTCTGTAATTACAATGAATGTCATTGATATTATTATTATGGATTTAATAAATTTTAATGCTATAATTGCTGAAAATTAACATAAATTTTTATGTAGTATTATAAAAAGAAAACCGAGGCAGCTAAGAAGGAATATCTGAAAGCTCTCGCGGCATACAGAGCATCGCTGGTGAGCAAAGGAGCAGGTGAAAATGAACAGAAACAACAAGTACAACAGCCACAGCAACAAATGCAATACAGTGGATACACGGGCTATGCCAGCAACAATGCGCAAGGAAATGTAACTTATCAGATCTATAGTCCCCAGCATCAACCTTCGTCGCCTCAACAGCAACAGCAGCAGCAGCAACAGCAGATGGCTATTAATAAAAAATCACCCCATCATTTAGCGATGCAAGGAAATCATCAACAACAGGTATTTTTAAACAAATATAACATAGAATTTCTAAAAGAAACATGCATAATAGAGATAGATATATTTTTGATAAAATTATAACGTATGTTATTACATGTACGTTGTTTTTACAACTATACATGTAATTTTATATTTGTTTTTATAGAAGAAATATGTTGCATGCAAAAATTCTAATACATAAATATTTTATTAGCATATTATCCATCACTTCTAAATAAAGCAATCGTCGTTTTGTCTGTCATGCAATTATACATAATAAGTAAAATATTGTTTGTATAAAACTTTTTACTTTTATATTATTGTTTTTTTATAGGGTTTAATGGGCAATGTAATGGTACCACCACATATGACGCAACAACAACAGCAGCATATACAACAACAGATCTCACAACAGCAATACATGCAGGTATAAGTAGATTTATATTTTTCCCTAGTTGAAATAATTTTACAACTTCTTTGTGAAATTGGAAATGATTGTAATATTTTTTTTCTTTTTCATTTTACAAAGTATTTGGGTTTTTATTGTGTCGAGCAGTGTGATACTGTGTTACAATTGTGTACTCTATGTTGAGAACGGTGTTACACTGTATCATCTGCGTAACTTGCTAGAAAACATATAGAATAATGTAGCTATGTAGTGTATCGTTGCTGGAAAACTATCATGGTCCGCCTCGCGTAAAATTGTTACACAGGAATTTGATACGATACACAGTTGTATCTCTTGATATGATACGACTTAATGAGTCGTGTACTTTATGATACTTATGATATATATATTATATTATATTAAAATACTTTTAATACATATTAAATTATATTTCTTGAATGTAATGATAAAACAATTAAATCTTAATGGCATAGTCTTAATGAAATAATTGTATGCCTTTACATTTTTATTATATTTTACAATATTCTATAAGGTAGTATATTTATAGGTATCTCAGCAACAAGTACAGCAAGTACAACAACAACAGCAGCAACAAATGATACATATGAGTCCATCTAGAGCAGAGTATATAAAAGAGGATTTATCGATTAAATCTGAAACTTTGTCGAGTTGCTCCTCGCCAGTGAATGCACAAGTGGCTATGACGGGACAAGGACCATCACCTTGTATACATCAAGGATGTCCCAACCCTGCTATATCCAATAACGAATGGGAAGACGAATATTGCAGTAATGAATGTGTTGTCAGCCATTGCAGGTTTGCGTGAGCATTATATTCAATTTTTCTACTTTAGATTAATTTCTATATTTTATGGAAGGAAACATGAAATGAGCAATTGTGCTTTAAAACATTTTGCTATATATTTTTATTCTCTATTTTGTTACGATATATTCAGAGAATATATATATTTTGCAATATATTTTTGATTTATAGATTATTTGTATACTTCTAATCTATAACTTCTTTCTTTATTTTATATTTATCTATTTTATTATCTATTTCAGAGATGTATTTAACACATGGGTATCATCAAATCAAAATCCTCAACAAAACTATTCCACAGTTAAATAAGTGTTTTGCAAAAGATGACAGCATCAACTAATGGCCTCACAATAATAATGGCCCATTATTAATTTGTAAAGTAAGATATTTAAATAAAGATATAGAAATAGATATTTAAACATATACATACACACACACATATATACATGTATGTATGTATGTATATATGTATGTATGTATGTATAAACAGGGTGGGCCACTTAACTTTATGATATAAATTATTTCTATTATGCATGTAGTTACCGAAAGAGGTTTCCAAAAAAGTTTCATAATTTCAGAAGGAAAATATGATTTATGCAAACAGGTCTTTTTACATGCGATTTTTATCATATGTCAACATTATCTCCATTTTTTTAATAGGATCATATATCCTTTCTTACATAAATCAATTCTTTTCATCATTCTACACATGAAAGTATTAAGATAAAAATTATCACTCTTCTAATTATTAATTTTTTGATAATTCTACCTTAATATTTTTATCTGTGAAATATTGAGAAAAGTCGATTTATATAAATCGATATATAAGATTATAAAAAAAATATATGATCTTATTTAAAAAATGAAAATAATGTTAAAATATCGTTAAAAACGCATGTTATAAGAAATCTATTATACGCATTACATTTTCCTCCTAAAACTATGAAACTTATGTTAAAAATATTTTTCGATAACTGCATACATAACAAAATAATTTAGCCATAAAATTAGATGCCCCTATCCTGTGTATATAAATATATAGATATATGTTTGTATATGTATGTAAGTATATATGCATACATGTATATATAAGTTGATAAATGACAACTTTTTCAAGTGTCAAAGCTATTTGTGCAATGCAAATACAACACTAAAAAGGTTGATAGATCATAATATACAAATATATGGTAATAATATACAGATGTTTTGTGCCGTATATGCGTGCCAATAAGCGAGCGAGCAAGAAAGAGGAAAAAAGAAGAAAAGATTGAAGAAGTAAGGAGAGACAGAGAAAGAGATGTGAAGTAAAATTGTTTCTTCTTAGAAAGAAAACTTGAAATGTAAATTATTGAAAAGCCTTATTCAAAAACTCATTCAATACTCTGGCCAATTACTCTGGTCCTCATTTGTAACAAATGTATTGCAACTTGAGTAATTTATGAATAAGTGCATTTATACACACACGCTTATACACACACACACACACACACACACACTTATTAGATGTCAGTGATAATCATCGTTTTTATACTCTCAGATACTCCTTACTAACAACCAAGGCGTGCCAATTGTACAGACATGTTTCTTTTCTGATATTGTACAGGTGATGTCACAGTTTTCTATAATTCATTGGCGAAATAAACAAAGACTAGTTTTTTAAATATAATTATCTCAACTGTATTTCTAAATTTTTAGAAATCATAATTATGACATAATCAACAAATAACACAGTACAAGCAAATGAAAGCAGCATGACAGGTTTAAATAAGTCTCTGCACTATGTTCAATATATGTTTTGTTCATAATATTAGGGCAATGACCGAAGGTGGAAGGAGAATTTATGTAGCATATTTTATATTATGTATCATGGCCAGTAATTTTTGTATGTTTTATTTTAATACATGGAGTTTTGAAAAAATGTACACATTTATTTTTTATTAGGCACATACATATTTTTAATTGCTTGTAATGATTATTTGTTCAACCATCAACTGGCCAGCAAGTTTTATGCGGCTTTCTGCTGCGTTCTCTGTAAAAATTGTACAAACTTTTTTGATCACCTAATAATTAACGATATATATTGACCATTTTTCCAATATAATTCCAATTCATTGCATATGTAATTTCTGAGAAAAAAGTTAGACTCCCATACATATATTTTGTGTGTTGCATTACATATTATATTTTCTTTCTATGACAGTATAAAAAATTTGATTTATTTTGCATAGTATATTTCAATCTCTATGTTGTCCCTTCTGCAAGAAAGTTTATCATTCCATTTCATCCAATATGGAATACAATAGACTGATAAACACGTGCAAAGCATCTATAATCATATAATAACGTTCTCACACACAGAGAGAGATGAATATTATACTATAATACTATTAAAATCCATTATACACAGTTGTAGATGTTAAGCACCAGATAGCAAAAATAATCATTTCGACATAAAGTTACATCAAAATGACATCAAAATGATATTACATTAAATTACATCAAAATGACTATTTTTACTACTTGTGGTACTATGCATTTTAGGCCTATACAAATGTAAAACAGAATTTTATTACACAATTTATTTTTATATTAATATTATAAAGATTCTTCAATAATGCAATACAGTTTTCATATATAACATTTCGTACAGCAAAAAAATGTAATATCAGAACAGTCAAGACAACACATAAGTGCAAATTTAATATTTTTTAAACATATATTAATGTTATGCCATATGAAATCATTTCTATTTATTTTAATAGCATGTCTGCTTTATTAGCCAAAAATATCCTGCTTAGAGAGATATGATTAATTACTATTGCAATGATTTATTATAAATAATTCATATCAATAAACACAAAGAGAAAAATTACTTTAAAGTTTTTAGATATACAGAAAAAAATCTTGTGTGTTGTCGGAAATCTCCTCGAAATTTTTACATTATTTTGACGGATACGGAGATTTGGACAGTTGCGGAAAAAACTAAATATTTTGCAAAATATATACGTTTATTGTTCTTGAATTTGATCGTCAAAATCGAATAATTACATGTTTATAATCTTTGGTTAAAATGCATTTGTAATGTAGGCCTTCAAATAAATCAGTATGAAAAATTTTTGTGTATAAAGCAAAAAATATATTCTTCCATATTAAATTCAACGGTAATTTCGCGATTTCTTACGCGAATATATGAATGCCTATTAAGATGATACATCTGTTAACAATTTATCTGAACAAACTGATTTCGTTTCTTTTTTTTTTTATGAATTAATAAATGTTTTTTATATTCTTAGTTATTGTTTATATATAATATTCTTGTAAATATACAAATATATATTCTATAGGTTTATAAGTTACAATGTAAAAATAATATAGATATTGTATTATATTAATAATACATCTTGTGGTATTTTAGGAAAACATATGTTTTGTGTGTGTGTATACGCGCGTGCACGCGCATGTATGCATGTGTGTACGTTGTTTGTATGTATGTATATGTACACATATAGAATTAAAAGGATAATTACTTAATCGCTTCAATAAGATAGAATATTAATTACTTAAACAGTCCTTTTAGATAATGGGATTGTAAAATATGTTTATTGCGTTACTAGCGAATAAACGTTGAGAAATATAGAAAAATCCTCAATTGTTTATGCATAAAGCACAAAAATTTGCATAGAAATATAAACATGAAGTCATTATGGAATGTTTCGGTTATTAAAAATTGATCTACCATAGTTCCACAAAATTTATTTTCTTTATGATTGGTCATACAAAGAAAGGCCATACCTTTTTCATATATATTACATTTATCATGTCTATTATATTTTGTGTTTCTATGTAAATTTTTGTGCAATGAGCTCAAATTTTAACATAAAAAATAAAAACGCAACTTTTGCAATATTGATCATAATCATATAAATCTGTATCAGAAAGAATAAATTTAGAAGGTATCAAGCATGTACTGTAGCGCTAGACTATACATCAAATGCTAA
>NW_021853592.1:1614142-1653007 GCF_003651465.1 Formica exsecta | reverse complement strand
TATATATATCACAGTAATTTCTAATAAATTTATGTTAAATTTTTATTGTTTTATGTACAAAAATATGATTAAACAATTTCAGTCCCAATACTATATATTAATGGAGATATTTATTAGCCTCTCATTTTCATATCTCTAGAAATTTCGTATTTTTAATATTATAAAATTATTGCTTGTGTGCAAAATTTATGTAAAAAGATCTATAATGTATCGTTCAGACATAAATTACATAAAAGGAATATAAACGAGATTTTAATTAGATATTCACATCTAACATAAATTATTTGTTATGTGAAGACTTATGTAGTATATATTATATACATATATATATTTATTTTTTATTTTATTATACCTTTATTTTATTTTATTTTTATCCTTGTTGTTGATAACATGTTATCATGTTATATTTTTGATCTTTTTGAAAATATTAAAAGTTCTGTAGTTTTTCAGTAATTGTAAGTGTGGTAACCACCGTTACTATGATCTTCCCGGGCTCCGTCGATATCAAACCACCAAACCGATCCAGTATCCTGTCAGATTCTAACAAGCCGAGCCTTCTTCCAGATACCTGTCCAGGGTAGGTGCGTTCTCCGCCCCGTCAAGCGAGATAATAACTAGATATGGGATAGGACGAAAAAACTGTGACCAGTTGAAACTCGAAGTTGTGGCCTCTATCTACAATATAGCGTTTTTGCTTGCACTTGCGTAAATGCGCTTCAATGTATGTTCATTATCACATCTTATCAACAGACACGGCATATCGAATTCTGCGATACCCGATATGACATTCTGCCCACATAGAAATAATTGCCCTTATATCAGTTACATCACATTTCACCATATGAGACTTAGCCATATTAGAGATCTAGAATAATATGTAGAAGTTTGTGAGCATAATACATTTAAAATTTAGAGATGTAATTCGATTTAATATACAAATTACAATATTAGTTTAGAAATTAAAATTTTATAGTCTTATCCTATTATATTTCTATCACAAACATACATATAAAAGAAGATCCCACCGAAATATTCTACTCTGCATTAAATTTAATACGGCAAAAAGTATTTTGCATTATTGATCATTGTACACTCATCATATAAATATTTTATGTTTAAAAAGATATATACACATATATATATATATTAGTATTTTTAAGTCATTTTCATGAATTTATTGCAACAAAACAGGAACGAATACACTATTTATTTGCCATTTATATAAAAGGTCTGAATCAGCTTCATACCTCATTGTAAATTTATAGAAAATTTTAACATATAAATTGCATTAAAAAGTCTCTTGTTATTTCACTAAAGCAAGAGTATTATTCTTATAATGCAAGAGTAACAAAGTTGGTATCAAAAACTTGATAAATCTAAAAAGAAATCTTTTCCACAGCAATTTTCTATGGATCTGTGTCCGAATGACGTCCACTACAATGTGAAATGTTATAACGATATTACATAATCTTCGCCTTTGTAAACTACATTCAAAATGTTAAGTGGTATTAATATTGAGGCAACATCGGCACACAGTAATCAAGATATAAGTAAATGACATTCATTGTATATCTCTGCAAACATCACTCTGTCAAAGCTCCTTTAAAAGTGCCGATTTTGCATTTTTAAGTTTATCCAATCGCCTTTGCAGATGAGAGTTTGCTGTCTCCAATTCTTCTACACGAGCTTGCGTTTCTCTTACCTGAAAATAAAAATATAAAAAAATAAGAATTGTAAATTGAATTATAAATGAAAATAAAATAAAAATTTTAAATGGATTTATGTGTATCTAATAAATAATTTTCTAAAGCACTTTGAGAGAGAGAGAGAGAGAGAGAGAGAGAGAGAGAGATATGTACAGATCTTTTTATTCATAACAAAAATCAATATTCATACTTCTCTTTGTAACTTTCTTTTTTCCACTTTTAATTCATCTTCTGCTTTTTCAGATGCTTCTGCAGCTGATTTGTAACGAATTACTTGACTTTCCAATCTAGCTACTGTTGCTTGTAGTGTGGACATATCTTGTTCTGCTTTCTGTAATTTAAATTTATAATCTGCTAACAATTTATTTGCCTCACGCTGAATATCTTCGTTTTCTGACAAGCAACCTGCTGCAACAGATACATTAATTGATATAAATAAAATAATATAATAATCCATAGGAAAATATGTATAACAATTACAAAATATGTGTATGTATGACAATTACATATATAATCTACTTAAAACAGATATATGTAAAACTTTAACCTATTACTGAGCCAGATGATCTCTCGGATCTCATACGACTTCTAGTTTCTTCCAGTTCCAATCTTAAATGTCGAATTTCATCTTGCAATTCCTTTTTTTCAAAAGCAAATTTTCTTAATCGGACATCTAAAACAAAGTTATAAATATGAACATTATATAGAAGTTAATATTATATTTCATCGGATGTAATAAGCAAATACAAGAGAGCAATATTTGCCTATCATATTATCAGATTTAGTCTAAGAAAGCTAGCTAGAAATACTATATTATACTTAATATTTACATTTTATTTAATAATAAATGCATGACCCGACATACCCAGTGAACCTTTACCAGCTGTTTCCAATAATTCTGCAGCTTCTGTACTGACTAGTACCCTCTTTCTACAATATGGCCTATTTTCAATATTTTCATTATCTTCATCTTCGCTTCCTTCATTGTCAATGATAATTAAGCCATTTTCCTAAATTATAATTTATTTTAGACTTGACATGTGACGAGATAAAAATGTTATATACAAGAAATTTTTTTATAAACAATATTATGTGCTGTTACAAATAATACTCAATAAAAAATATACGTACTTGTATAAGTGTATCTCTTTCTAATAATTGTGCCCTGCAAATACCTAAATCTTCCTTTAATTTCTGATTGACTCGTTTTAATTGTTCAACATCTCGATTCTTTTCCCTCAATTCTCTACGTAATTGAACAGTTGTTTCCTCTAACTCTTCTAATTTGTCTTTTAATAAATCAACTTGATAGACATAAGATGATTTTTCGTTGTCTAATTGAGCATTAGCTATCATTGCCTTCCTGAACTTTTCTTCAAATTCTTTTAATTCCAGCTATATAGAAAAGCTGTATATTAGTATTATTATTAGTGCTATTAGGACTTAATAAAGTTTATAAGCATACCCTAATATCTCTATTTAATCCTGCATCTTCTAGTGAATCTTCTGAAGATCTGCGACTTGATTGGAAATTGTTAGAATTTGTAAGAAGCCGTGATGTACGTACTGGATCTGGGGTTACTCTCATAGTTCTGTTCACATCAGCTACAATTATAGATATACATGAATAAATATTTAAATAAAGTATTATATAAAAGAATATATAAATATGTGTATGTAAAGATATTAGCTTTGTAGATCTGTAAGTAATTTATTATAAAGCTATAAAAAATTGAAAATATATGGAACTATTGTAAAATTTATTCACTCTTAAACTACCTGTACACATGTCATAAACCCTGTCAGCATTCTCTTCTGCCTCTTTTTGTTGTCTCTCTAATTCACGCATTCGTATTTCTCTAGCTTCCGCTCTTGCCTGTCTCCTAGCAGCAAGTCTTGCTTCTGCCTGAAAGTATGTATGGAAAATCCAGCCTGTTACCAAAAATATATGTTTACATTTGATTCATTATTAACACATCACCATATTATAAAGCTCCTTAATTCATTAGAATACAAATAGAACAAAACAACAGTTATGAGTTTTTGTATTAAGATGATTAGTTATTCTTCTTATTGGACAGTATGAATTACAAATGTACAATTGTTATACAAACTTAATATTTGGCACAATCAAACTTAATATTTGGCACATTATATAATTTGTATCAAGTTTATAAAAAAATGTAACAATTTTTTTTTAATTTAATGTAATATTTAAATAATAATTTCCCCCAAAAATATGCAAATTAATAAAAAAAGTAAAACTAGCATATAATATTATCTAAAACAAATGTTAAGAAAATTTGCAAACATTTGATAATGTTATAAAATATTTCTATAATAATTTGCTTAATATATCTATATTTACCTATTTGCTTAATATATATATAATCAATATTCCTATAATTCGCTCTTAGAACTATTGTTTTTTGAAGAATATATTATAAATATAATTAATATTATATATATTAAAAGATATAAATATAAGAAATATCAAGTGACAATCAAATATATGTATGCACTTATACACAAGCAATATTATAAGTTAATAATAAATTAGACATGTTTAACTCTTCCCTCTCCTGCTAATATATTACTTTTCGAATTATTAAAATAAGAAAAACATGACACATTAAACAATTTTATTATTTCTTTATTATTTCTATTATTCATATATATTGTATATTTATTTCAATTATTTATAACATAAATTGATATAGAAAAAATATTGCAGAGAAAGAGAATGGCAGCAAAAATCTTTAATGGCAAAATTTTTATTCTTATGATGCATGAATATATATATGTATATATGCATATCAAATAAAAAGATAACTAAATTAACTACATTATTTTTAATAATTGAATTATTTAGACTAATATCCTCAAATATTATCTTTTCATATAATCTTGATATTCATGCATATTATATTTTATATATACAAAGTGTTACATATATTTTTATCAAAGTCATACCTCCTTAGCTATTTGATCGAGCGCTTGATCTTCTGCAGAATGCCGTGTGGCATTCCTCCTTCGCCCAGTTATAGCAGATTCCATTCTGAGTTTTCTTCCTTACAACTTGTGTTTCAATTGCAATAACTCTAGTTAGGAGAATCAAGATGTGCAACGACACACTAACAATAATAAATAATTAGCTAAATAATTTTATATAAATAAGCAAGTTATTAATATTATTACAAATCAATTCCATGCTAAATGTAATGATGATTTCTTTCAATTATAATCATTTACTTTTATTTTCAAGTATTTAAAACAATTTTAATTTGCATATCTTTATATTTTATTCAATCCTTAACAAACTCTTTTTAATAAAAATCTCATTAACATATAAATTGATAATTTATAAAATAATTTTGTTATTCTTCAAAGTCCATTAATTAAATCTATTTTTTTTCATGTGTGTGTATGAGTGCTGTATGTATGTGGCTCTGTATGTATGAACAATGTATAGTACATGAAGGATGAAAAATCAACTGTAGCATAATAATTTTCCACATAAAATATATAAAAAAAAAAAACCATAAAAAATATTATAGTACTTTTTATCCATTAGACGAAATTTTGCCACGTTTCATCGACGTATTCCGATTTTTTTTTTTTTTAAATTTTTCGGTCACACCTTGCATTTCAACGTGTAACACACATGATGATGATGATTAATGCTTTAGACCACAAAATTCGTCAAAGCAAAAAAAGAATGTAATCTAATACGCTTGAAATAAAAAGCAAAAATTTGATATTTTGCGTACACATATTACTCGAATACACACACACACACACACACACACGCAAAACATTATATATATATGTATAATCTTATAATATAAAGCTATATTTCATCGCTTTGTTGTTCACCCATCACAGACAAACACTTACGATTAGGACATGTCAGAACCAGTGGATGTATATTTTTCGAGGATCGAATGACATGCAGAAAATAAACCGGGTGTGCGCTCTATAAATATAACGGATGGAAATCGGACAGCTCGGTCGCGGTAACCATCTGTATCGTGGAACTTTATCGGTGAAACTCGAGAGACAGAGGTGATTTACGATATACGCGAGATGTGGCGAGCATGATGCGAGACACACGCAAAAGCATTACACTTACTCCTCGTCTCTCGCCGCGCCTACATCTGTCTAAAAGTTATATATAAGAAGGTTAAGACACCATCCCCACCGTTACCCATGATGCTATGCGGATGCGGAGGCCACGGACCTCTATATATATGTTACACTAGACCCGCTAACTTTTGACGCTAGGGTGAAGCAAGGACGGCCATTTTCAATTGGGTAGAATATAATTTAATCTCAAAATCGTAAATATTATCTTATATATCGAACTATAACTTTTTTATAATGACTGTACTACAGATAATTGTATAGTGACTATACACAAAAATTCATGAAAATAAAAATTTTAGTTTCACAAGCTCTAAATTTATACTCTTAATTCCCAAATTAATTATTAACTTTATATATTTTAAAAGGCTTCATAAATATTCCGAAATGTATTAGATTTATTAATCTTTGACGTAGCTTATCCATCCAGTTTTTCTTTAATTCTAATATTTTAATTTTAATTCTCAATGTTAATAATTTAATTTTTTAATAACTTAATAATTTAATTTAATTTAATAATTTAATAATTTTAATTTTCAATCTTTAATTTTTTCAACGCGTAGCTTTAAGCCCGTATCACACTATGCATTAAAGATTGAGATTAAAGATTCAAAATTGAAATTTAACCAATCAGGACAAAAAAAATTAATTCCTTTTGTTCTGATTAGTTAAATTCCAATTTTTATTCTTCAATTTTTAATTTTCAATGCGTAGTCTGATACGGGCTTTATACGGGCTTTACGTATTGTTTGATAAACAAGGATCTACAATAGGTGTAGTAAGCCTCAAGCCATAAGAAATTTATCAATCACAGTGAAATGTGAGGAGAATAATCAATTGTTGAGAAGAATAATCAATTGGTAATTTTTCTACGGCTTAAGGCTTACTACGCCTATTGTAAATCCGGCCTAATGCCCGTATCAGACTACGCATTGAAAATTGAAGATTGAAGATTAAAGATTGAAATTTGACTAATCAGGACAAAAGGGACTAAAATTTCTTTGTCCTGATTGGTCAAATTTCAATCTTCAATCCTCAATCTCAATCTTCAATGCATAGTCTGATACGGGCTTTAAGCCCATCGGTTCTTGTCGACTGTTTTTAGGATGCCTTTAGGAACGCGAACCAAGCGTATCATGCCAGCCATATCTGCGTTTGAGAACACGTAACAACAGAGCAAAAACATGGCCGAATATCATTCTGCTGTCGTTCAGTGAAATTTTGTGTACAGTAAAAGGACAATTCGACAAGTTCGAGCGGCGCATCTGAATTGGAAGGCATTATTATGACTTCGATTCACTTCGTCGTTCATCCTTTGCCAGGAACGGACGATCAACTTATTGACAGGTCAGAGAAATATCCATCCGTTATCGGTTTTCCATTAGCGTATCTTTAAGCATGTACGTGTGCTTTCAGTGTGTATTCTTTTATGGTCTTTCAACAGAGATATCGCTTTTACATTATTGCAATATATTACAATACAATGTTATTTCATATTCGCAACTATTCCTATTTCTTACTTTGTCGTGTATATCTACATGTGTCGTGTGTACCTATACGAACATACATTATCCTTAATCTCGTATGATCACTAAATAATACTATACTTTTATGGCAACCTATAAATGTAATTGTTTTAAGACGTGCATATTAAATATTTTCTAACGAAACTAAATTGCGATGTATTGTTAAAGGGTATAAAATTTAGAAATATAACATATTTGATATATACAATTAATGAATCAATCATAAGCTTATGGAGCAATCATAAGCTACTTTAATATGAAAATTTCATAGCATTGAGCTTTTGTGAGATACACTGTTATTATTATGAATGAGAAAAGGGCTCTATCATATCTTTTAAAATATATTTTAAAAAGTTTTGGTTTTAATATGAATTACACAAATTAAAATTATCTAGTTTATTCTAGAAAGTAATGCAATTTTAAAAAATAATTATATTTTAGAATTATATTTTTTTTTAATTATATTTTATATTTTTATTGTTTTAGGCTGAAAGAAGTAGCAGATAAAATCAATAGATATGGATTTGTAACACCATCAGCTTTCAATGGCTTAAAAGTACCAATAAAGCGTGTTGTAGTAGGACCAACGCATATTGCTCTTCTTACAGAGGATAATAGAATATGTCGAGTTGCATATACAGTGTTATCTGATAGATTGGACTTGAGTAAAAGTGAACCTAATAGAAAGTAAGTATAAAGAAAGAAAAAACAAATATAGTTTGAATATGAAAGCAGAATTTAAATTAAAATATATAATTATATATATATATAATATATATATATATATATATATATTCATACATGGGCATATATCTATTTTTATTGCAGTACAAGTAAAAATCATGTTGGAAATTCTAATTCTACACCAAATGGAAATGGAAATAGTAGCAGTAATAGTAGAACAGGAATGTCACGTTCACGTGCACGGATAATGCGTAACAGTTCTGCAATTCGTGGAGGTAGCAATGCCGGAGGGAGTGGTGCTGGTGGTCGTATAGGACCGCCAGGAGTAATTATGGGAGGAGGAAGCAGCAGCAGTTCACGTCCCATCCCATCTGTGCCAGCACCATTTGTACCAGAAGATCTGATATCTCAGGCACAAGTAGTACTGCAAGGAAAAAGTCGTAATCTGATTATCAGAGAATTACAGGTTTATAAGTATTACTATTATTTAGAGCAAAAGTATAATGAAATAATAACAAGAGAGATAAGTTAATAAAATAATTATGATATTGTAGCGTACAAATTTAGATGTTAACTTAGCAGTAAACAATCTTCTGTCACGAGAGGACGAAGAAGGTGATGATGCGGAAGATGCAGCAGACAGTTATGTTCCAGAAGATCTTATATCACTATTAGATAGTGGCTTTAGCAATGAGCATTCAGTTATAATTGATGCTGATTCTATGTTTTCTGAAGATATGTTTGGATACACGGGAATAAGACAGTAATTAATTTCTTAGATTTATCTTAATAAGCACATACAGGCTGTCACATAACTGATGGTACAATTGGGAAGATAATGATCCTATAAGAAAAAAGAAAAATTGAATAAAATTTTTTTAATATAAAACTTTTTTATATACAAAGTTGAAGAAAAATTGTGCATAAAGAGAGTATCTAGATAAATTTTTTTTTTTTTAAATACTCATTGTTTTAATAACTATTGTTAAGATAAATTCAATAATGTATAATATAAGATTGTGGGAGATTACTTAAGCTTAAACAAGTGTAATATATTATCTATTTTGAAAGCCAATTTTGTCAAAAACAAAGGCTTACAAAAAAAATTGAAATTTATTGTATACTTTTATTTTTTCACATTGGATCATTATTTTCATATCATCAGTTATAGGGTAACTTGTACATATTTTTCATTCATGTATTTAAAAAAAATATGTTATTTTCAGTCGTGGAAGCTCTTCGCGCCGCTTAGGGAATGACAGAGAGGGCGAGCGTTCATCTCATGAAAGAGATAATAGAGATCGTGATAGTTTTAGTAGGTGGCGAGAGCGTCAATATTATGGTCCGCGTCGTTGGTTGGAAACTGCTCTTAAAGATTCGTGGGAAAAGGATTCAGGTATTTTATGAAAAATTAAGCGCTTAATTTTTCATAAATTTTTGTATAAAATACCTGAGTTCTATATATATATATATATATACACATAAAATACCTGAATCCTACATATATATATACATACACATATATATACATATATATATGTATATATATATGTGTATATATGTGTGTATGTGTGCGTGTGTGTGTATATATATCTGTGTGTATGTAATAATTTATTGATATATGATTTAATGATTTATAGGATTGCAATTTATGTATTTTAATATTTTAGATAATAAGAAGAAAGAATTAGCATCGCAAAGTCCACTATGGATATCTGAAGATTTAGAGTGGTGGCACGATCGCAGTAACGATCCAGTACCCCGTTTTGTACAAATCGCATCGCTTTACAGTGAATTAATTGCAGTTTCTGCATCAGGACAATTGTACCAATGGAAATGGACAGAATCGGAACCGTATAAAAATGCAGATGTACTTATACATTTTAATAATGCAATTATATTTTGTTTTTTACACATTTTTATAAAATATGTATTATTGATTTTTATAGAATCCAAATGTGCACCATCCAAAAACCATTCCATTGGCATTGACAGCAGAAAAAATAGTCAATATATCTGCTACAGCAATTCGATGTTCTGTTAGTACCGAGAATGGAAAAGTAGCAACTTGGCTTGATGAACTTTTAGGACATGTTGCTTCCCGTCTTGAGCATCCTGCACAAGCTTTCACTGAATTTACATTGGATAAAATTGTATCACTTTATACATGTGCTTTGTACACTGTTGCAAGACTCGAAAGTGGAACATTGTATTGGTGGTGAGTAACATTTCTTTTTTCTTTTTTTCAATTAAGATTAAAATTAATATTTTTAAATGTCTCTTTTAGGGGCGTTTTACCATTTGCACAACGTAAGAAATTGTGGGAAAAATACAAAGCAAAATCACGCAAGCATAGACCATCCACTGTTTTATCAAGCGACATTAGTTATGGGACACATGTATGCATGAAAAATAGTCCAGTTTATCAACCAGGAGCTATTGGTAAAACTTTCATATATCTTACAAATGATTTAGTAGTATTATATGTATATGACAATTTTTATTAATTGTAAACAATACATAATTTATTTTTTAGGATTTACAATAGCTAATGGTATACCAAAAGTGGGACAGTTGCTATCGGCAGCATGGAATGTAGATGCTACTTGTAGATTTAAAATATTACCTGCTGGTACACATGTATCTAACACAAACACTGATAAACGCGAGTCTAATGGAAATGGAACCACAACAGTTGTAAACAAACCGAATCATAAGGAAACTGCTGATAGACTTGATATGCCTCCTCCACCATCACCAGCTTCGAGTACTTGTAGTGATACTGGCAGCATTACAACAAGTCACAGTAAGATACATGCTATTTGTTTGAATGTAAAAAGTGTTGAAATTTTTAAATATTGTAAGACTTTGGGAAAGGGGGATAGGGTCAGTGCTTTACATTATCTACCCATTTTGAAGAATATTGCATTGATACGCGAGAAACGATGGGGGTTTTACTATATTTAGAGGGGTCTACTGAAATGTTATTTTATTTAATGCATCTAGCAATCAAATTTCTTATAAAATGATGATGATTTTTAGAACGACAGAAACGTATAACACCTCGAAGTGAAGGAGAATTTGAAAGAAAGGACGAAGAAGATTGGCAATTGAAAGATGTTGTTTTTGTCGAAGATGTCAAAACTGTACCTATCGGTACGTTTATTATTTATACCTATCGATAAAATATTTTCTTTAAAAATTATAGTTTATGTAAGATGCTTTAATATATATTTCATTATTTTATATTAATAGGAAAAGTTATCAAAGTTGATGGTTGCTATGTAGCAGTTAAATTCTTTTCAAGAGATTCAAAAGAAAAGGAAATTAAAGAAAAGGATTTTAGTCAATCAGATTTTAAGGATCTTACAACGGAGGAGCCAATGAAGTTATTAGCAGATTGTAGACTCTTACGTAAAGATGAGTTACAGGTAACGATAATGCATATTTATGTATGTGTAACATATATACATATATCTAAATATTTAAATTTGTATGTTTTTTTACAGGTAATTAAATCGTCATTAAATCCACGAGCCCCGGATTGTTTTCAAAGAACACCTAGAAGAGTTAACATAATGGAAAGTTCAAATGATAGTTTGTTAACTATATCCATTGATGGACAAGGTACTTTCTTTTAAAAAGCCACTTTTATGTATGATAATCTTTAGCATTTCAGTATATACTATTATTGCTGTTAAAGTAAAATGTAGAAGCAAATTATATTATATTACGGAATATTACAGATTAATAAAAAAATATATATATATATTTATAGGTATTCATGCTATATTAAAAAGTGGAAACAAATTGAGTTATGTAGTGTACAATTTAAGTACAGGAAGATATGTTCAAGATCGTTATATTCCATCTGATATTTCATCATTTTTGGGGCTGCAACCTCAAAATATTAATCTTACAAGTGCAGGAGAGGTATGTTGATAATAGTATTTGCAAATAAAATAATGTGGATAATATTCTATAAGTTTTGAGAAAAAAATAATTCTTTTTGTTCTTTAGAATATCGAATGTTCTATGATTTTACGAGATGGTAATAACACTATTTACCCGATCGCGAAAGATTGCGCTGACGCCATACGCGACCCAAATTGGCTGGATCTAGTACCAGTAAATTGCATAGGTGCAGCAACTATTCCCATTTCTAGCTGCTCCAATTCATCCAACTTAAAAAATCAGGTTGCAGTTATCGCATTAGCATTCGACAATCTTTTGCTTATGCCACGTATATTGCGATGTGATTACGAGAGTGTAAAACAAGTATTTTGTAATTTGGAACAAGACCTAAGTAAGTGTATAGATAGATATGACTTTATAATGTATACAGAATGTAAAAGCATGCATGCATGCGTGCGCGCGCGCGCGTGTGTGTATGTGTGTGATAAATAATACAAGTGTAATAATTATGTCATACATTGCACAGAGAGAGAGAGAGAGGTATGTATGTGTCTATAATATCCAAATATTTTTTATTTTATAGAGAACAATTTGACATATTTAAACGCAAATTCACAAATTCAAACAATACTAAAAGAACGCTGTGATGGCAATCGAAATATACTTCACGCTTGTGTTAACATGTGTTCACCAACTTCCAATAAAGAAACTGAACAAGGTAACATATAACGCAGCAATTTTAATATGAATTATGTATGATAAGAATCGTGATTATTGTTCATTTTAATATTATGTCATGCACACATATCAATTTTTGTTTTATTGAAGTTATTGAACGTGAATTGGTATCGAATGCAGTAGATAACACTTCTGCACCTATTGAAGAGCCAATTCCGACATTAAGTTGGCCACCTGAAGCATTTGATAATACATCCGGAGAAGAGGACAGTTTGTTAAGCATAGGTGCTGCTAGCATATCTATGATGAATAAATCTAGTAAGTATCTTTGTTTTATACTAATAAAATACAAATTTACTTGAGATACTTTGCATTATAAATTTTTTCAATCTTTATTATTATTTTAGATATTGGGGCTACATCTAATAATACATACATTATAGATTCCGTTGAAAGGCGACATAATGCACTGCTTATACTAAAATATATGTGCGAAAATAATATTCTAATACCACACTTGAAGGAATTGTTGACAGCAAAGTATGATTAAAATTTAGATACAATTTTAAAACAAGAACACACGCATTTATATATATACACATCAACAATTTTTTTATATGTGAATATTATATATATTTTTTTTTTCTTTGTATAAAAAGGGATGCTCAAGGACAAACTCCGCTCATGCTCGCCGTATCGGTTCGTGCGTATCATGCAGCTCTTATTTTATTGGACACTATACAAAAAGTAGGCAAAGATGCAAAAGATATTTCAGCCATGATACTGCCAGCTGATGCCAGTCCAGATCTTTCTCCATTATTTGTTACTTGTTGCAATGATACGTGCAGTTTCACATGGACTGGGGCTGAACATATTAATCAAGTATTTTGAATACCTTGTGTAAAAAAAATAGTATTTTATAGAAAACTTCTTTGTTAAATTGAAACTTTCTCTTTTCATTTTAAGGACATTTTCGAATGTAGAACTTGCGGTCTGACGGGATCTTTGTGTTGTTGCACTGAATGCGCTCGTGTTTGTCATAGAGGTCACGATTGCAAGCTTAAAATAACTTCTCCCACAGCATATTGCGATTGTTGGGAAAAATGTAAATGCCGTGCTCTCATTGCCGGTCATCAAGGTGCGAGATATGATTTGCTGTGTCGTCTCATAAACAATACTGATCTTGCCACGAAGATTAATTCACGGTAAAATTGAGTCTCACAAATTTTATACATGGTATCATAAATGTTAATTTTCTTTTTAAATAATAAATTCTCTATTTTTCACATTGCACCGGCATTAGGGGTGAAAGTATTTTGTTATTCTTGGTGCAAACAGTTGGAAGACAACTAGTCGAACAACGACAATTTAGATCAGCACCTAGACAACGATCAACCTCGGCTAGTCGTAAAGCACCGACGTCAGACGGTATACTTTTTATAACTTTCATTGATTATATACATATTTATAATAATTTTTTCAAAGTAAAAATTCAAAATATGTCTTACATAAATTTTGTTTCGTTTTATATGAAATTTTTCCATGACAAACAACATATCTCTGTTTTAAACAAAGTGTTGTTATCCTTGTATATAATACATATAGTTGATGAACCTAAAAACACATATAGTTCTTTTTATAGGTTTAGGTACAGATTCAGATATGCCAGATCATGATTTGGAGCCTCCTCGATTCAGTCGAAAAGCGCTTGAAAGATTGTTGAATGATTGGCCAGCTGTTCAATGTATGATTATGTCAGGTGTTTCTGAAAATGGTACTAATCAATTATTTGGTGATCAGGGACAATTATGCCGGCAAAGTGGTACCGCATTACTAGACAAATTTACGCATACCTTATTTACTAAATGTAGCGCCGAAGTAAGTGGATTAATAATATGTATAGTAGAATCAAGCAATTTGCAAATTATTATTATTTTTTTTTTTGCGTAAGTTATACAAAGAAACAAAATTTATGTAAGACATATTTTGAATTTTTACTTTGAAAAAATTATTATAAATATGTATATAATCAATGAAAGTTATAAAAAGTATACCGTCTGACGTCGGTGCTTTACGACTAGCCGAGGTTGATCGTTGTCTAGGTGCTGATCTAAATTGTCGTTGTTCGACTAGTTGTCTTCCAACTGTTTGCACCAAGAATAACAAAATACTTTCACCCCTAATGCCGGTGCAATGTGAAAAATAGAGAATTTATTATTTAAAAAGAAAATTAACATTTATGATACCATGTATAAAATTTGTGAGACTCAATTTTACCGTGAATTAATCTTCGTGGCAAGATCAGTATTGTTTATGAGACGACACAGCAAATCATATCTCGCACCTTGATGACCGGCAATGAGAGCACGGCATTTACATTTTTCCCAACAATCGCAATATGCTGTGGGAGAAGTTATTTTAAGCTTGCAATCGTGACCTCTATGACAAACACGAGCGCATTCAGTGCAACAACACAAAGATCCCGTCAGACCGCAAGTTCTACATTCGAAAATGTCCTTAAAATGAAAAGAGAAAGTTTCAATTTAACAAAGAAGTTTTCTATAAAATACTATTTTTTTTACACAAGGTATTCAAAATACTTGATTAATATGTTCAGCCCCAGTCCATGTGAAACTGCACGTATCATTGCAACAAGTAACAAATAATGGAGAAAGATCTGGACTGGCATCAGCTGGCAGTATCATGGCTGAAATATCTTTTGCATCTTTGCCTACTTTTTGTATAGTGTCCAATAAAATAAGAGCTGCATGATACGCACGAACCGATACGGCGAGCATGAGCGGAGTTTGTCCTTGAGCATCCCTTTTTATACAAAGAAAAAAAAAATATATATAATATTCACATATAAAAAAATTGTTGATGTGTATATATATAAATGCGTGTGTTCTTGTTTTAAAATTGTATCTAAATTTTAATCATACTTTGCTGTCAACAATTCCTTCAAGTGTGGTATTAGAATATTATTTTCGCACATATATTTTAGTATAAGCAGTGCATTATGTCGCCTTTCAACGGAATCTATAATGTATGTATTATTAGATGTAGCCCCAATATCTAAAATAATAATAAAGATTGAAAAAATTTATAATGCAAAGTATCTCAAGTAAATTTGTATTTTATTAGTATAAAACAAAGATACTTACTAGATTTATTCATCATAGATATGCTAGCAGCACCTATGCTTAACAAACTGTCCTCTTCTCCGGATGTATTATCAAATGCTTCAGGTGGCCAACTTAATGTCGGAATTGGCTCTTCAATAGGTGCAGAAGTGTTATCTACTGCATTCGATACCAATTCACGTTCAATAACTTCAATAAAACAAAAATTGATATGTGTGCATGACATAATATTAAAATGAACAATAATCACGATTCTTATCATACATAATTCATATTAAAATTGCTGCGTTATATGTTACCTTGTTCAGTTTCTTTATTGGAAGTTGGTGAACACATGTTAACACAAGCGTGAAGTATATTTCGATTGCCATCACAGCGTTCTTTTAGTATTGTTTGAATTTGTGAATTTGCGTTTAAATATGTCAAATTGTTCTCTATAAAATAAAAAATATTTGGATATTATAGACACATACATACCTCTCTCTCTCTCTCTGTGCAATGTATGACATAATTATTACACTTGTATTATTTATCACACACATACACACACGCGCGCGCGCGCACGCATGCATGCATGCTTTTACATTCTGTATACATTATAAAGTCATATCTATCTATACACTTACTTAGGTCTTGTTCCAAATTACAAAATACTTGTTTTACACTCTCGTAATCACATCGCAATATACGTGGCATAAGCAAAAGATTGTCGAATGCTAATGCGATAACTGCAACCTGATTTTTTAAGTTGGATGAATTGGAGCAGCTAGAAATGGGAATAGTTGCTGCACCTATGCAATTTACTGGTACTAGATCCAGCCAATTTGGGTCGCGTATGGCGTCAGCGCAATCTTTCGCGATCGGGTAAATAGTGTTATTACCATCTCGTAAAATCATAGAACATTCGATATTCTAAAGAACAAAAAGAATTATTTTTTTCTCAAAACTTATAGAATATTATCCACATTATTTTATTTGCAAATACTATTATCAACATACCTCTCCTGCACTTGTAAGATTAATATTTTGAGGTTGCAGCCCCAAAAATGATGAAATATCAGATGGAATATAACGATCTTGAACATATCTTCCTGTACTTAAATTGTACACTACATAACTCAATTTGTTTCCACTTTTTAATATAGCATGAATACCTATAAATATATATATATATTTTTTTATTAATCTGTAATATTCCGTAATATAATATAATTTGCTTCTACATTTTACTTTAACAGCAATAATAGTATATACTGAAATGCTAAAGATTATCATACATAAAAGTGGCTTTTTAAAAGAAAGTACCTTGTCCATCAATGGATATAGTTAACAAACTATCATTTGAACTTTCCATTATGTTAACTCTTCTAGGTGTTCTTTGAAAACAATCCGGGGCTCGTGGATTTAATGACGATTTAATTACCTGTAAAAAAACATACAAATTTAAATATTTAGATATATGTATATATGTTACACATACATAAATATGCATTATCGTTACCTGTAACTCATCTTTACGTAAGAGTCTACAATCTGCTAATAACTTCATTGGCTCCTCCGTTGTAAGATCCTTAAAATCTGATTGACTAAAATCCTTTTCTTTAATTTCCTTTTCTTTTGAATCTCTTGAAAAGAATTTAACTGCTACATAGCAACCATCAACTTTGATAACTTTTCCTATTAATATAAAATAATGAAATATATATTAAAGCATCTTACATAAACTATAATTTTTAAAGAAAATATTTTATCGATAGGTATAAATAATAAACGTACCGATAGGTACAGTTTTGACATCTTCGACAAAAACAACATCTTTCAATTGCCAATCTTCTTCGTCCTTTCTTTCAAATTCTCCTTCACTTCGAGGTGTTATACGTTTCTGTCGTTCTAAAAATCATCATCATTTTATAAGAAATTTGATTGCTAGATGCATTAAATAAAATAACATTTCAGTAGACCCCTCTAAATATAGTAAAACCCCCATCGTTTCTCGCGTATCAATGCAATATTCTTCAAAATGGGTAGATAATGTAAAGCACTGACCCTATCCCCCTTTCCCAAAGTCTTACAATATTTAAAAATTTCAACACTTTTTACATTCAAACAAATAGCATGTATCTTACTGTGACTTGTTGTAATGCTGCCAGTATCACTACAAGTACTCGAAGCTGGTGATGGTGGAGGAGGCATATCAAGTCTATCAGCAGTTTCCTTATGATTCGGTTTGTTTACAACTGTTGTGGTTCCATTTCCATTAGACTCGCGTTTATCAGTGTTTGTGTTAGATACATGTGTACCAGCAGGTAATATTTTAAATCTACAAGTAGCATCTACATTCCATGCTGCCGATAGCAACTGTCCCACTTTTGGTATACCATTAGCTATTGTAAATCCTAAAAAATAAATTATGTATTGTTTACAATTAATAAAAATTGTCATATACATATAATACTACTAAATCATTTGTAAGATATATGAAAGTTTTACCAATAGCTCCTGGTTGATAAACTGGACTATTTTTCATGCATACATGTGTCCCATAACTAATGTCGCTTGATAAAACAGTGGATGGTCTATGCTTGCGTGATTTTGCTTTGTATTTTTCCCACAATTTCTTACGTTGTGCAAATGGTAAAACGCCCCTAAAAGAGACATTTAAAAATATTAATTTTAATCTTAATTGAAAAAAAGAAAAAAGAAATGTTACTCACCACCAATACAATGTTCCACTTTCGAGTCTTGCAACAGTGTACAAAGCACATGTATAAAGTGATACAATTTTATCCAATGTAAATTCAGTGAAAGCTTGTGCAGGATGCTCAAGACGGGAAGCAACATGTCCTAAAAGTTCATCAAGCCAAGTTGCTACTTTTCCATTCTCGGTACTAACAGAACATCGAATTGCTGTAGCAGATATATTGACTATTTTTTCTGCTGTCAATGCCAATGGAATGGTTTTTGGATGGTGCACATTTGGATTCTATAAAAATCAATAATACATATTTTATAAAAATGTGTAAAAAACAAAATATAATTGCATTATTAAAATGTATAAGTACATCTGCATTTTTATACGGTTCCGATTCTGTCCATTTCCATTGGTACAATTGTCCTGATGCAGAAACTGCAATTAATTCACTGTAAAGCGATGCGATTTGTACAAAACGGGGTACTGGATCGTTACTGCGATCGTGCCACCACTCTAAATCTTCAGATATCCATAGTGGACTTTGCGATGCTAATTCTTTCTTCTTATTATCTAAAATATTAAAATACATAAATTGCAATCCTATAAATCATTAAATCATATATCAATAAATTATTACATACACACAGATATATATACACACACACGCACACATACACACATATATACACATATATATATACATATATATATGTATATATATATGTGTATATATGTGTGTATGTGTGCGTGTGTGTGTATATATATCTGTGTGTATGTAATAATTTATTGATATATGATTTAATGATTTATAGGATTGCAATTTATGTATTTTAATATTTTAGATAATAAGAAGAAAGAATTAGCATCGCAAAGTCCACTATGGATATCTGAAGATTTAGAGTGGTGGCACGATCGCAGTAACGATCCAGTACCCCGTTTTGTACAAATCGCATCGCTTTACAGTGAATTAATTGCAGTTTCTGCATCAGGACAATTGTACCAATGGAAATGGACAGAATCGGAACCGTATAAAAATGCAGATGTACTTATACATTTTAATAATGCAATTATATTTTGTTTTTTACACATTTTTATAAAATATGTATTATTGATTTTTATAGAATCCAAATGTGCACCATCCAAAAACCATTCCATTGGCATTGACAGCAGAAAAAATAGTCAATATATCTGCTACAGCAATTCGATGTTCTGTTAGTACCGAGAATGGAAAAGTAGCAACTTGGCTTGATGAACTTTTAGGACATGTTGCTTCCCGTCTTGAGCATCCTGCACAAGCTTTCACTGAATTTACATTGGATAAAATTGTATCACTTTATACATGTGCTTTGTACACTGTTGCAAGACTCGAAAGTGGAACATTGTATTGGTGGTGAGTAACATTTCTTTTTTCTTTTTTTCAATTAAGATTAAAATTAATATTTTTAAATGTCTCTTTTAGGGGCGTTTTACCATTTGCACAACGTAAGAAATTGTGGGAAAAATACAAAGCAAAATCACGCAAGCATAGACCATCCACTGTTTTATCAAGCGACATTAGTTATGGGACACATGTATGCATGAAAAATAGTCCAGTTTATCAACCAGGAGCTATTGGTAAAACTTTCATATATCTTACAAATGATTTAGTAGTATTATATGTATATGACAATTTTTATTAATTGTAAACAATACATAATTTATTTTTTAGGATTTACAATAGCTAATGGTATACCAAAAGTGGGACAGTTGCTATCGGCAGCATGGAATGTAGATGCTACTTGTAGATTTAAAATATTACCTGCTGGTACACATGTATCTAACACAAACACTGATAAACGCGAGTCTAATGGAAATGGAACCACAACAGTTGTAAACAAACCGAATCATAAGGAAACTGCTGATAGACTTGATATGCCTCCTCCACCATCACCAGCTTCGAGTACTTGTAGTGATACTGGCAGCATTACAACAAGTCACAGTAAGATACATGCTATTTGTTTGAATGTAAAAAGTGTTGAAATTTTTAAATATTGTAAGACTTTGGGAAAGGGGGATAGGGTCAGTGCTTTACATTATCTACCCATTTTGAAGAATATTGCATTGATACGCGAGAAACGATGGGGGTTTTACTATATTTAGAGGGGTCTACTGAAATGTTATTTTATTTAATGCATCTAGCAATCAAATTTCTTATAAAATGATGATGATTTTTAGAACGACAGAAACGTATAACACCTCGAAGTGAAGGAGAATTTGAAAGAAAGGACGAAGAAGATTGGCAATTGAAAGATGTTGTTTTTGTCGAAGATGTCAAAACTGTACCTATCGGTACGTTTATTATTTATACCTATCGATAAAATATTTTCTTTAAAAATTATAGTTTATGTAAGATGCTTTAATATATATTTCATTATTTTATATTAATAGGAAAAGTTATCAAAGTTGATGGTTGCTATGTAGCAGTTAAATTCTTTTCAAGAGATTCAAAAGAAAAGGAAATTAAAGAAAAGGATTTTAGTCAATCAGATTTTAAGGATCTTACAACGGAGGAGCCAATGAAGTTATTAGCAGATTGTAGACTCTTACGTAAAGATGAGTTACAGGTAACGATAATGCATATTTATGTATGTGTAACATATATACATATATCTAAATATTTAAATTTGTATGTTTTTTTACAGGTAATTAAATCGTCATTAAATCCACGAGCCCCGGATTGTTTTCAAAGAACACCTAGAAGAGTTAACATAATGGAAAGTTCAAATGATAGTTTGTTAACTATATCCATTGATGGACAAGGTACTTTCTTTTAAAAAGCCACTTTTATGTATGATAATCTTTAGCATTTCAGTATATACTATTATTGCTGTTAAAGTAAAATGTAGAAGCAAATTATATTATATTACGGAATATTACAGATTAATAAAAAAATATATATATATATTTATAGGTATTCATGCTATATTAAAAAGTGGAAACAAATTGAGTTATGTAGTGTACAATTTAAGTACAGGAAGATATGTTCAAGATCGTTATATTCCATCTGATATTTCATCATTTTTGGGGCTGCAACCTCAAAATATTAATCTTACAAGTGCAGGAGAGGTATGTTGATAATAGTATTTGCAAATAAAATAATGTGGATAATATTCTATAAGTTTTGAGAAAAAAATAATTCTTTTTGTTCTTTAGAATATCGAATGTTCTATGATTTTACGAGATGGTAATAACACTATTTACCCGATCGCGAAAGATTGCGCTGACGCCATACGCGACCCAAATTGGCTGGATCTAGTACCAGTAAATTGCATAGGTGCAGCAACTATTCCCATTTCTAGCTGCTCCAATTCATCCAACTTAAAAAATCAGGTTGCAGTTATCGCATTAGCATTCGACAATCTTTTGCTTATGCCACGTATATTGCGATGTGATTACGAGAGTGTAAAACAAGTATTTTGTAATTTGGAACAAGACCTAAGTAAGTGTATAGATAGATATGACTTTATAATGTATACAGAATGTAAAAGCATGCATGCATGCGTGCGCGCGCGCGCGTGTGTGTATGTGTGTGATAAATAATACAAGTGTAATAATTATGTCATACATTGCACAGAGAGAGAGAGAGAGGTATGTATGTGTCTATAATATCCAAATATTTTTTATTTTATAGAGAACAATTTGACATATTTAAACGCAAATTCACAAATTCAAACAATACTAAAAGAACGCTGTGATGGCAATCGAAATATACTTCACGCTTGTGTTAACATGTGTTCACCAACTTCCAATAAAGAAACTGAACAAGGTAACATATAACGCAGCAATTTTAATATGAATTATGTATGATAAGAATCGTGATTATTGTTCATTTTAATATTATGTCATGCACACATATCAATTTTTGTTTTATTGAAGTTATTGAACGTGAATTGGTATCGAATGCAGTAGATAACACTTCTGCACCTATTGAAGAGCCAATTCCGACATTAAGTTGGCCACCTGAAGCATTTGATAATACATCCGGAGAAGAGGACAGTTTGTTAAGCATAGGTGCTGCTAGCATATCTATGATGAATAAATCTAGTAAGTATCTTTGTTTTATACTAATAAAATACAAATTTACTTGAGATACTTTGCATTATAAATTTTTTCAATCTTTATTATTATTTTAGATATTGGGGCTACATCTAATAATACATACATTATAGATTCCGTTGAAAGGCGACATAATGCACTGCTTATACTAAAATATATGTGCGAAAATAATATTCTAATACCACACTTGAAGGAATTGTTGACAGCAAAGTATGATTAAAATTTAGATACAATTTTAAAACAAGAACACACGCATTTATATATATACACATCAACAATTTTTTTATATGTGAATATTATATATATTTTTTTTTTCTTTGTATAAAAAGGGATGCTCAAGGACAAACTCCGCTCATGCTCGCCGTATCGGTTCGTGCGTATCATGCAGCTCTTATTTTATTGGACACTATACAAAAAGTAGGCAAAGATGCAAAAGATATTTCAGCCATGATACTGCCAGCTGATGCCAGTCCAGATCTTTCTCCATTATTTGTTACTTGTTGCAATGATACGTGCAGTTTCACATGGACTGGGGCTGAACATATTAATCAAGTATTTTGAATACCTTGTGTAAAAAAAATAGTATTTTATAGAAAACTTCTTTGTTAAATTGAAACTTTCTCTTTTCATTTTAAGGACATTTTCGAATGTAGAACTTGCGGTCTGACGGGATCTTTGTGTTGTTGCACTGAATGCGCTCGTGTTTGTCATAGAGGTCACGATTGCAAGCTTAAAATAACTTCTCCCACAGCATATTGCGATTGTTGGGAAAAATGTAAATGCCGTGCTCTCATTGCCGGTCATCAAGGTGCGAGATATGATTTGCTGTGTCGTCTCATAAACAATACTGATCTTGCCACGAAGATTAATTCACGGTAAAATTGAGTCTCACAAATTTTATACATGGTATCATAAATGTTAATTTTCTTTTTAAATAATAAATTCTCTATTTTTCACATTGCACCGGCATTAGGGGTGAAAGTATTTTGTTATTCTTGGTGCAAACAGTTGGAAGACAACTAGTCGAACAACGACAATTTAGATCAGCACCTAGACAACGATCAACCTCGGCTAGTCGTAAAGCACCGACGTCAGACGGTATACTTTTTATAACTTTCATTGATTATATACATATTTATAATAATTTTTTCAAAGTAAAAATTCAAAATATGTCTTACATAAATTTTGTTTCGTTTTATATGAAATTTTTCCATGACAAACAACATATCTCTGTTTTAAACAAAGTGTTGTCATCCTTGTATATAATACATATAGTTGATGAACCTAAAAACACATATAGTTCTTTTTATAGGTTTAGGTACAGATTCAGATATGCCAGATCATGATTTGGAGCCTCCTCGATTCAGTCGAAAAGCGCTTGAAAGATTGTTGAATGATTGGCCAGCTGTTCAATGTATGATTATGTCAGGTGTTTCTGAAAATGGTACTAATCAATTATTTGGTGATCAGGGACAATTATGCCGGCAAAGTGGTACCGCATTACTAGACAAATTTACGCATACCTTATTTACTAAATGTAGCGCCGAAGTAAGTGGATTAATAATATGTATAGTAGAATCAAGCAATTTGCAAATTATTATTATTTTTTTTTTTGCGTAAGTTATACAAAATATAACGAATTTTATAATATTGATAGATGCTCGATACATTGCTCACCACTCTGATTAGAGAATTGCAAGATGAATCTGTGCCTGGACGACAGGAAGAAGCGAATAATGTGGCGCGTCGATTTGTAAGATCCGTGGCACGTATATTTGTTATTTTCACTATAGAAATGGCACCAAACACGACAAAAAGACGAAGGTAAAGTATCTTAATATTTATACTTTTATGTTCTGAGATTTTACATAATTAATGTGCACATAAATATATAAATATCATATTGAAAAAAATTGTTTAATTTTTTTTATAGCACAAATCAAGCTTCGCAACCTTTTATGAAGTGTCGAAAGGTTTTTCAAGCGCTAATCAAATTAGCTATAGAAGAATTATGTGAAACAGCAGATTCATTGATAGCACCAGTCAGATTAGGTGTGGCACGCCCAACCGCACCGTTTACATTAACGAGTTCAGCTATTGAAGTGATTAATAGTTCAGAGGAATTATTTTCTATAGAGCCTTTAATACCTCACAGTGGTGTTAGTTCACAGACATTGGACGCAGCATTACAAACACAGCAAGCAAATAATAATATAGCAATTTCAAGAGGAGATGTTTCTGCTGTAGATGAAGCAGAAGGTGGAGAAGGTATAAGGAAAAAAAACACATTTCTTAATAATGAATGCATTTTTTTGCATCTAAGATAATATATGTCGTGTCTCCAACTATATGAACATATTATGTTTGTTTAGAAATACCTATGGACATGGATGGTGATATTAGCGAACACGAGGAATCGGGTGTTTCTGGAACCGCTACTGGTCAACCAATTGGTGAAGTTGACTCGAATGTCGGTGGTGTTGGTGAAGAACAAGCTGGAGACGGTGAATCAGATACAGAATTGGACCTTTTGGCGGAAGCGGAAACTGAATCCGATTCAGATGACAATCATAGCAATCAGGATGCAGCATCCGCGCAACGTAGCGTGCAAACTGGTGCGACCGCTGGTTCCGATGGTGGAATGGGATCGATATTATTGTTCCCCGAGGATGAATCGGGAGAATCGAGTCAACAGGAGGACGATGAAAGTGAAGCCGGTGAAACAGATGAACAAGATAATGAGGATTTCCAAATTGGCGATGAACAATTAGAGCGTAGAAGGTAAATTGTTATTACGAAAGTTATTTAGCTTTTTTCAGTACATTTACAAATCTAGCACTTGAAACTTAAGAGGCTCCTTGTTTTTCTTTCGTATGAGTGAAAAACATTCGAAAATGCATGCAATAAAAAAATTTATTTTAGAAAGTAGCACCAAAAAATCTTAAAAATATTCTCTTTATCTAGAATTTTGAATAAAAATACCTGGAAGATTAGGGAATTTTTTGACAAGATTTTGACATTTGAGTAGACACCCTAAAGATGATTCATAAGCAATCGGAGCAAAAGAATATTTTAATGTATCTTAAATATACGCGGGAAAAAGAGAATATGCTAGATTCCCATGCCTGGGAATGTAATTACTTACATATTATTTCAGTGGATCGTCCGGTCATTTACATCGTAATAATCTTGCTCCTGTATATATGCAATGGGCAATACGCAATCGTGAATCGAACACGCGCACAGCGGGTTTACGAGTAACAGGTGGAAGTAATCTGGTTTTCATTGATCCCGCATCTTTAAGACGAACCACTGCCACATCGGCTGTTGCAACTGCGCAAGAACCTATAACCATGGGGACCACTGCTAGTTGCCTGGCGCGAGCATTTGGAATTGTTATTCGGCAAATTGCCGATCTGTTAGTTATCATGCAAGATTATAAGAATCTAGCGCCCACCTTGCCACGATTGATAGAGATTACTTTTCAAGATGCTCTAAATTTACAGGTATGTAAACTCCACAGAGGGTGCCTTCTCCCTGTAATTCTCAGGGATAATATACCTATATCTGTTTATATATTTTCAACGTCTTAACAAAATATTGAATATACAATACATATTTTTTGTTGTAATTTTTAGTAGTAAAAAATGAAAAATGTTTATCTTATGAAAGTTGTTCAATTTTTTCAGTACATTTGCAAAACTAGCACTTCAAATTTAAATGGCTCTGTGTTTTTCTTTCGTGTGAGTGCAAAGTATTAAAAAACGCATACAATAAAAGAACTTATTTTTTAGAAAGTTGCACTAAAAATTTTTTTAAATATTCTCTTTATCTGGAATTTTGAACAAAAATACCTGAAAAATCAGAGAATTTTTTTACGATATTTGAATAGATTCCCTGTCCCAGTTTTTCCACTTTTATTGCATCATATTACACTTAATAACTTGTATGAGTCAAGTCAGAGAATAACGAATATTATAACAAATTATTTCTTTCATTAGTCATATTTAGAAGCGCACTTGAAACCTACTTGGGATTGGTTACTCACGGTGATGGATGCTACAGAGGCACAGTTGAGATTCGGAGTATCTTTGACACGTAGCGCGGATCCGACTCATCCCGAACATCCTCTTAATAATACTCCATCTTTGTCCGGTGGTAATTTCAGCGGTTTATTGAACACAGCCGCTCTTTCGCTGACTTTACAAGGAAATACAGGTCGGAACCCTCGCGGCAGTATCACTACCAGCTCGAATATCTCCACTCCTCAAGCTTCAACACGACTCACCGTTGGTTTTGCAGGCGTTGGCGAGCCTCCGAGGAGCAGTAGAGAACGCGAAGGTTTGCCTTATAATCTATCTTATATTAAGTTCTTAATTTTGATATATATATTTTTACACATTGGATTGTTTATATTTGTGTGATTATGTCCTAAAATACATAACTTATATGATTACACACACATATAGTCTATGCTAACTTTTGACTATTACAGCCGAAAGTTTTCATACAATTACAAAAAGAAATACTTTGCAATATATTTCAGGTGGCGATGCACACTCGGCGAGACGCGAATTCTTATCATATTGCCTGTCTTTAATGCGCGCCCACAACAGTGAACATAGAGATAGTCTACCGGTTTTAGACGTCTCAGCTTTAAGACATGTCGCTTATGTATTTGATGCACTTGTATATTATATGCGTTCTCTTTCGGAACCTCTTGCTTCCAGAGGTGAGACTCAGAAAGAATCGTCCACTTTTTCCAGTTGGAATGATCAGGTATGTGAAAATGGCTTTATTTAAAATATGTATATTTTATTCTTTTTTTTAAATATAAATACAGTATTATATAATACAAGAAAAAAAAACAGCATAATTTTATTAAACTTCGAACTTTGATACTGTTAAAACGATTTGTATTTATAGTAATGGAAACACTAAAATCTTTTTTGCATACTTAAAAGTTTCGGAAATCAAACTTACCATATATAATTACCAATTTTAAGATTCCTGACATAAAGATCTTGTTTGTAGGATGAAAATGACAATGACGAAGGTGAGGAATACAATTCACCAGCACCAACTGCCATGGAAACAGATTCTGTAGATTATCCAGATTTACTTCAAGTGCCCATATGTGGATCTGGAAATCACGGCAACTCGACACCGAAAGGAAGGAAACATCCTTTTCTACAAAGATCAGATTCTACTTTGTGCCTTGGTTGCCCGCCTCTAGATCCATTTGATACTGTAATAGGTGAAGCGCTGCCGTTGGCTGATCAACCGCACTTATTGCAGCCACATTCGAGACGCGAAGATCTCTTTGGCATCCCGAGACAACCAACTTATTCTAATACGGGTGGATCTAGTCAAAATTCTTTGGAAGGTTTGCCAACAAGACTAGGTCTCTCTGCACGACAGGGCACCGACAGTCATAACAGTCTGACAACTCCAACATTTAGTCAAGTTGTACAAGGACCGCTTTCTAATTCTAATTTAGAATCAAGAAGAAATTCCACTGGGGACTTGAATTCTATCAAATATATGGTAAAATATTTTTCTATAATAATATTAGAGTGCACATTCTCTCTTCTTATACATGAGCTTATAAAATGTCTTACAAGCGAGATATTAAGGAAAAGTATATGAATTAATAATTAATACCAAAAAAATTTCAGGATAAATTAAAATCGTGTAATCATCCTAATGAAGGACATTCTCTCGTAGCAGAGCAAATTGATAGAGCACCTATTATAGTATCTACAAATAATCAAAGTGATGCAACAGCGAGTATCAAGGGCAAAGACATATGCAAAAGTAGTAGAAGTGTTATAGTCAGAGCTGGAACAGTAACGGTAAGTGATTATTTTTCGTCTATATATATCAAATATATGGACACATCTATGTATGTGTATATACGGGGTATTCTAAAATCAGTGCATCACCTGTTAATGACAGATTTTTGGGAGCATTTGGAGATGATTTTTCCTGAACGAAAATGTCGAGGCATCAATAATTTCCCACTTATAAACGATTAATAAAGCAGGGCTGTTCACAACCTTTGTGGAGAATTAAAAGATTAACAAAATTACATTTTTCATTTAAATTCAGATGGAGCTACTTTAACAGAATTTTAATTTAAGGTTTAGTTATAAAGCTATATCGTGGCAAAAATTGAAAATTTGCAAAAAATGATGACCTTTCTCGACATTTTTGCTGAAGAAAAAAATCGTTTTCAAATGGTCTCAAGCATTTGTCATTAGCAGGTGATGCGCCGACTCTGAGACACCCTATGTGTGTGTCTGAGGATAAATTAAAATCGTGTAATCATCCTAATGAAGGACATTCTCTCGTAGCAGAGCAAATTGATAGAGCACCTATTATAGTATCTACAAATAATCAAAGTGATGCAACAGCGAGTATCAAGGGCAAAGACATATGCAAAAGTAGTAGAAGTGTTATAGTCAGAGCTGGAACAGTAACGGTAAGTGATTATTTTTCGTCTATATATATCAAATATATGGACACATCTATGTATGTGTATATACGGGGTATTCTAAAATCAGTGCATCACCTGTTAATGACAGATTTTTGGGAGCATTTGGAGATGATTTTTCCTGAACGAAAATGTCGAGGCATCAATAATTTCCCACTTATAAACGATTAATAAAGCAGGGCTGTTCACAACCTTTGTGGAGAATTAAAAGATTAACAAAATTACATTTTTCATTTAAATTCAGATGGAGCTACTTTAACAGAATTTTAATTTAAGGTTTAGTTATAAAGCTATATCGTGGCAAAAATTGAAAATTTGCAAAAAATGATGACCTTTCTCGACATTTTTGCTGAAGAAAAAAATCGTTTTCAAATGGTCTCAAGCATTTGTCATTAGCAGGTGATGCGCCGACTCTGAGACACCCTATGTGTGTGTCTGTGTGTGTGTGTGTGTGTATGTGTGTGTGTATGTATGTGTATTATGTCTATTGATCCACAATTTATTTTCCGAAGGAATCAAATACAAATAAAATCGGTGCGCCTGAAATATTGGTTGTGCCAACTATCGATAGTCAAAATGTATCCGAAGAAGTCGATCCAGCTGCCACAAGTCACGAGATATCTGCTCACGAAACCGTTGAAACGAGTCCAATAGATTCCGCCAAAGCGGTATCATCAATCGGGACGAATATCTCGCATAATATCTTGTTAGGACGATGGCGATTGGCATTGGATTTGTTTGGACGAGTTTTTATGGAAGATGTAGGCTTAGAAGCTGGTTCAGTTGTATCCGAATTGGGAGGGTTTCCCGTGAAGGAAGCTAAGTTCCGTAGAGATATGGAAAAACTTAGAAACTCGCAACAAAAAGATATCACTATCAAGGTATTATATTCATACAAATCAACAATTTATTTGGTAAATATATAACGTAAACTATTTGTAATAAATGATCGAATATCAAATTATCATTTGCATCAGGTGGAACGAGATAGAACACAGTTATTGGTACAGACAATGAAAGAATTAAATACACAGTATAATATATATAATAGAAGAGCTTCGAACACTCCGCCTTTGGCAGTGAGTCGAGTTAAAGTCTTTTTCAAGGATGAACCTGGCGAAGGAGCCGGTGTTACTCGAAGCTTTTATACTGCAATTGCTGAAGTTTGTATAAAATACGAAATATAAAATTAGTGTAAGACGGTTCTTAACTATAAGACGATTTACATTATTATTTCTGTAGGCATTACTTGCGAATGAAAAGCTTCCGAATCTCGAAGCAGCACAAGTAGGATCGAAATACACGCAATACAATGTTTTGCAGAAACTGAAAAGCAGAGATCGTGACCGTGATCTCAGACGACAAGTACGTTGATATAAAAAATTAGTTTCCAATTTATTATATAATTATATATATATGAATATATTATACGATATTATTTTACACAATCTTATTTCAGAATACACGTTCTTCTGGAAAATGTCGCGAGACACGCCGGACCTTATCTTTCGATGCTCGTTCTTTCCATCCATCTAACACAATCGAAGGAAATAATAGTTCCACACCTGGTAGCTCGTCATCCAGTACTCACCCCTTGCCAATTAATCATCCTAGTAACGATCACTTGACCATGCATCAACAACAGCTCGGCGACAGATTGTATCCTAAGGTTTTACTCCATGCACTCATTAAAAATATATTTAAGATTTATATTTGTTCAGTAATGAGCAAATCCATTTTATAGATTTTTTGTCTTGTATAATTATTATTTGTTTGTTAACATAGGTACATGCTTTACGACCAGCATTGGCTGAAAAGATAACTGGTATGTTGTTGGAATTATCACCGGCCCAACTATTGATGCTATTGGCTTCAGAGGATGCTCTACGACAGAAAGTAGAAGAAGCGTTTGAATTGATTCATAGTCATACTCAAGATTTAACCAGCGAAATGCTGGATCTCGATGTATTTAGCTTAACCGAACGTTGCGCGGCAAATAAGAAAAAACTGGAAAATAGCATTTTAGATGACACCGAAGACAATGCTCCGCTTTTTTATTCTCCCGGTAAACGTGGTTTTTATACACCAAGACAAGGCAGAGGCAGCTACGAACGATTAAATGCATTCAGGAATGTAGGAAGGTAAGTTTCGAGTGCTTGATTATATGTATATTGATTACATTTTCATTATGCATGTAATAATTAAACTGTTTTACATTTTGCTTTTAGACTTATAGGATTATGCCTCTTACAAAATGAGCTTTGTCCTCTATTTTTGAATCGTCATGTAATTAAATATATCTTAGGAAGGCCTATACGTTTCCACGATCTTGCATTTTTCGATTCTGTTATTTATGAAAGCTTGCGACAACTGGTTATCGATGCTGAAACGAAAGACAGTAATAGCTTATTCTCGGCTTTGGATCTTACATTCAGGTACAACTTTATATTTGCTTCATCTAGTCATACACGCACACGCACGTGATTTTTTTTATTTATGTTTGCTAAATATTTTTTAGTCAATATAATGAGCGTTATATCAATTCTGAACTCCTTTTTTAACACCCTGAAAATGATTTATTTTCTGAGCAGATAATTTTTAAAAAATATAACATTTTTCAAAAAATGTTTTCAACAAAAGTTATATGGTCGAAAAAATTGTGAGTTTTCTTTTAAAAAAGCCAAGTCGATTTTGACGTGACTTCAACAATTCTATTCATGGACAAACCAAAATTGTTATGTTATTTTCCCCTGAAAACTAGACTATATTGAAAATATTTTTTTTTTAATGAAGTATTTTTTTCTAATCATTTCTCTAGTTAAGCATTGTGTCCATGATGCTAGAACTCGGTCCGAGAAATGTATAGCCAATCAATTTGCAGCTTTCACGAAAAATTTTATTGGCTACACGTTTCTCGGACCGAGTTCTACCTTCGTGAACACAAGGCTTTAAAATAAAATTAATCATTCTATGCCCACATATACACATACAGCATGTGTTCCTTAACTAATAGTATAATCGGGAAAATAATGATTCTATAATAAAAATAAGTTGAAAAAGAATTTAATTTTTTTTTCGTACGAGAGTTTGTTTTTGACAAAATTGCCTTCAAAAATCGAAAAATTGACACCGTATATTATACTTTTTTGAATATGAATGATCTTTAACAACACCTTGTGTGTGTGTGTTTTCATATATAAAATACTAAAGAATAGTTTAGTAAATATTTTTTAAAAGATTGAGTAAACATGAATGGCAAAATCAATTCTGTCAAAGTTAAAAGCTATTTTCGATTTTGTTAAAGCAAGTAACTTGTATCTTTTTATCTATCGTATGCGATGTGAGAACGAAAGATCTTACATATTCTCACTCTGATATTTACAGAAGGTATTGTATGCGTATGTACGTATGCATGCGTGCATGCACGCGCGCACAACTTAAGCCGTTATTTCAAACGTCATTTTGAATTTCAGTATTGATTTATGTCCCGAAGAAGGAGGTGGTTCAATCGAACTTGTATCAAATGGACGTGACATAGAAGTAACTGCAAATAATGTATATGATTATGTACGCAAATATGCTGAAGTTCGTATGATCAAGGTACAAGAAAAAGCTTTGCATGCCATGCGTGATGGAGTTTTCGATGTCCTTCCCGATGGAGCGCTCGATGGTTTAACTTCCGAAGATTTGAGACTCCTTTTGAATGGAGTCGGAGATATTAACGTGTCAGTTCTGATATCGTATACGTCATTTAATGACGAGTCTGGTGAATCGACGGAAAGATTGGTTAAATTTAAACGTTGGTTATGGTCCATCGTTGAGAAAATGTCACATGTAGAAAGGCAGGACTTGGTAAGAGTTTTTGCCTAAATTATTTTCCTATTGAAAGACTTGTGAATCTTTATAAATCGGCAATTATTATTTTCAAATTAATATAAATAAATTATGATCGTATTTATATAATAATTTGTTTTTATATATTGTAGGTATATTTTTGGACTGGTTCTCCTGCACTACCTGCAAGTGAAGATGGTTTCCAACCGATGCCGACCGTAACAATTCGGCCAGCAGATGACGCGCATCTACCAACCGCAAATACATGTATTTCCCGATTATATGTTCCACTGTACAGCTCTCGTCATGTGTTACGACACAAACTACTTCTCGCTATTAAATCAAAAAATTTTGGATTTGTATGAATTTAATTCTGTGTGGCTATGTTGTATACAAAACAAAGTCACATTGTTGATAATGATACAAGACCGGAGTTGTATATGTTGTTATTTTTTTCCCTCTAGAAAAAAATTTTTAACATTTATAAATTTATAAGGTGTAATTATGCATATGATTTTTTTTGTTCCTGAAAAATAGTTTTTATCTTCATATATATAAAGAGAGAGAATTTTATATTATATAAAATGTCTTATTTAGTCTCTCTCTCTTTCTCTCTCTTTATAGCGAACAAATAAAGTTTTCTCTAAAATCATATGAGACTTCATTTACTTATCTTGAATTTTAATTTATATATGTGTCACATTCTCTACTCGAAGCACATAAATTTAATAATAGTCTAATAAACTTATTTCATATAATTATAATTACATCTTTGCATTATTCATGTATTTTTGCACATAAAAATTATTAATCTTGCTAAAAATTTTCATATTGTGGTAAAAATGTTTTTATTACGCATTTTTAAAATGTAACATAAAATAATGACAAAGTTTTTTTTGATAAACAGGATTTTTTATGTATATCAATAGCCAGTTTCTTGAATAATAGTGATATATGACATGATATATATCACACACACACATTATGTATATATATAAAACTTAAAAGACTATGTATGAATATCAGATTATAAAACGTGAAATTTAATATTCAACAGTATGGCAAAATTTCCGAACAATATGTATTTCAGTCTCAATACAGAAGCTAAAGAATTATTAATAAGTAAATTGTAATATAGTATATATGTAATACCTCAAAAATATTATTAAACATTAATCTCTTTGTTTATCTTGCTAATTACACTGTGTGTGTGTGTGTGTGTGTGTGTGTGTGTGTGTGAGTGTACACATATACGCGTGCGCATGTATGTGTATTCATAATTGAAAATTCGTAATTTAAATTAACTAAACATTTTAAATTAAAACAATAAGAAAAGTAATCTAGGAATGTCAAGCTGCCTATTCTGCTGTACTGTTACTTTTTTTGTAAACATAATTACTTTTTAGCATTGGAAATCGTGTTTCTAATATAAAATAATGTAAACTCTGTCACTCTAACACTGCTTAGTCTTGGCATATACATGTATATGTTTTTTACTTTTTCCAGAATTATAACAATATATATTTTCGAAATGATTTATTATTTTAAAAAAGAAAAAAATTCAAGTTTTTTTGTATAGTTTTAAATATATTTTTCCTATATGGTAAACTGAAATAGTAAAAAATAATCCATTATCTTTAATTTACTTAAAAAAAGTCTAATGCTAATATATATTTATATATAATATAATAAATCTCATTATTTATATATATATATAAATTTCTAAAAATCTCGTAAAGAGTTATATACAATAATTATATTATCAATTATTTACTTGACAAAGTATCGAGAGAGATAGAAACTTATGTACAATGGTTACCTATTGACCACTTCCTGAACTGTTTTGGGGTAATTTCGCTGTCGATTGGCTTAATTGAGCCAATGTTTCTGGAGTTGCATGCGCTTTTAATATTGAATTTTCTGCTTCTAATTGATTGATACGATCCATAAGCTCAGCTATCTTTTCTTTTAGTACTTCTACTTCTTCTCGTACCGCGAACATTAAATGACTTTTAACCAGATCCTAGAAAAGATTATAATATTTTACGACCATTATCATTTATTAAGTTAACAAGCAGTAAATGGTTCCATTATAGCAGCCTCTTACCATAGCTTGTTCAATCTTGTTATCAATTGCCACAGCGCTTGTCCCCGACATACTATAATATAAATTATATATATATATATATATATATATATATAATATAAATAGAAAATTTATTATTTGAAAACTTATAAAAATGAACTACATATTAAAAATGAAAGACAGATCGATCGACATATACTCTTCGTGCTTTTATAATTAAAAGCCTGAAATAACTTTTTTTTAGATTATAAATCAGATATTGTGTGTATGTATAATTCAGATTGGTTGATATTTTTTTTTTTAAATAATTATTTTTCTTCTATACTTTTCAACACATTTATTTTTATTTATTTCCAAATTATGTTTTATATAATTACAATAATTAAAAAATATATATCAAGATATGATAAATAAAAAAAGTTACAGATTAAAAATTATAGATTAAAAAATTATGTTTAAATGTTTTATGTGATAAGAAATTTTAAATAAGGTACAGCTAAATGATATCGTTAATTATTTTTCATTTGTTTCATGGAGGTTTAAAAAACTATTTTATACTTATTAGGCGAAAAAGACGATCAAATAAACTAATTTCTGCCAAACAAGTGTAACATATGTTACACATGTTTTTTTGTAATTTTTGAGTTGCTGAATATGATGATATCAGTTTTAATTGTCAAAATTCGTATTAAAGGGGTCAAAAATTAAAAAAAAACCTTATTTTGGTCCCTTTAAGACAAATTTTTACCATTTTCCCACAGCTTAAGACAAATAAAACTGACTATTACTATCGTATTCAGCAGCTCAAAAACTATAAGAAAACATGTATAACTTACATTACATTTCTTAGGCAGAAATCGGTCTATTTAATCTATTTTGTCCTTTATAGTATTCCTTATTCAGTGTATTAGTTATATTAATATTTCAATGATTAATAAGTATAAATGCAAACATTAAATGCGATGTTTTATCTTGCAGATGATAATATTGCAAGTAAAGAAAATGAATATCCGGCCGTAGCAGAGATACAAGATGAAATTCGTGAGTCAGCATATATTCTACTTCAGGCTACATCTGCGGATAATGAAATATATGAAATAAATACTTATATAATGAATGAAATCAATATTTTTATAGGTGAAGAAGTTTTACATAAGAAATGCAACAATGTCCCACTTAAGGAATTACAAATAAAATTATCAAGAATCGATGACAGTATTCTACATAAAATAGCCAAAAAAAATGAAAGTTATAAAAAAACAATTACAAAAAGAAAGTGTTCGACTAAATTAAGAATATAACCAGAAGGTAATGAATTAAATATTATAAAAAAGTTTGTCTTTTCTTTTCACCTATAATTCTTTCATAAACTTTGAAAAGAAAAAAACAAGTAAATAAATCATTATTTATGAAATTATTAAAGACGTAGAAAAAAATAAACATTCGCTTTAACTGCTTCAATCTTAAATAATATTTTTATAATTAAAGAAAATATTTCTGAACATAGATTTTGAGATTCCTTTTCAATGCTATAATTTAGATACTATAGTGTTATAGTTCGGTTATTAATATTAAAAAAGTTATATTTTCAGTCTATTCTTTATGTACTTATGGAGTTATAACCTTCAAATAAGAGTTATAATCTACGTTACAAATTGGACATCGTTTTGATTGCAATTGCAAGATACAATCCATACAACAACATAAGTGACCACAAGGAATAAATATATGATCTGCTCTTTTTACTAAGCAGACACTGCAACAGTTAGATGTACGTATATTAGATATTGGCTGCACTGGGTAATATGGAATATCTTCTTTTTCGGTTTCATCTGGAAAAATATTGCCATAATCATCGGGAGGAATGCAATAAATATCTTCATCACCTGCAATAAAAGGAAATTATGATTTTAGGGTACAATTAGCAAATGTTTGTTTTATATGTAACATTAATGCAGTTTAAAATAGAGAAAAACAGAAAATTACACTTATAATAGATTTTGTTTTGATAAGAACGCTATATATCATATGTATTATCTTATCTTCTATGAAGCATAAACAAAATTTAAAGGCTAAAAGAATCAATATTCAGTAAATTATTTTACTTATAATATACTATACTTTGTAATAATAAAAATTATTATACATATAAAGTATAAAGTATTGTCAGAAAATTTATAAATTTTGAGTAAGTGTAATTTTCTGTTTTTCTCTATTTTAAACTGCATTAATGTTACATATAAAACAAACATTTGCTAATTGTACCCTAAAATCATAATTTCCTTTTATTGCAGGTGATGAAGATATTTATTGCATTCCTCCCGATGATTATGGCAATATTTTTCCAGATGAAACCGAAAAAGAAGATATTCCATATTACCCAGTGCAGCCAATATCTAATATACGTACATCTAACTGTTGCAGCGTCTGCTTAGTAAAAAGAGCAGATCATATATTTATTCCTTGTGGTCACTTATGTTGTTGTATGGATTGTATCTTGCAATTGCAATCAAAACGATGTCCAATTTGTAACGTAGATTATAACTCTTATTTGAAGGTTATAACTCCATAAGTACATAAAGAATAGACTAAAAATATAACTTTTTTAATATTAATAACTGAACTATAACACTATAGTATCTAAATTATAGCATTGAAAAGGAATCTCAAAATCTATGTTCAGAAATATTTTCTTTAATTATAAAAATATTATTTAAGATTGAAGCAGTTAAAGCGAATGTTTATTTTTTTCTACGTCTTTAATAATTTCATAAATAATGATTTATTTACTTGTTTTTTTCTTTTCAAAGTTTATGAAAGAATTATAGGTGAAAAGAAAAGACAAACTTTTTTATAATATTTAATTCATTACCTTCTGGTTATATTCTTAATTTAGTCGAACACTTTCTTTTTGTAATTGTTTTTTTATAACTTTCATTTTTTTTGGCTATTTTATGTAGAATACTGTCATCGATTCTTGATAATTTTATTTGTAATTCCTTAAGTGGGACATTGTTGCATTTCTTATGTAAAACTTCTTCACCTATAAAAATATTGATTTCATTCATTATATAAGTATTTATTTCATATATTTCATTATCCGCAGATGTAGCCTGAAGTAGAATATATGCTGACTCACGAATTTCATCTTGTATCTCTGCTACGGCCGGATATTCATTTTCTTTACTTGCAATATTATCATCTGCAAGATAAAACATCGCATTTAATGTTTGCATTTATACTTATTAATCATTGAAATATTAATATAACTAATACACTGAATAAGGAATACTATAAAGGACAAAATAGATTAAATAGACCGATTTCTGCCTAAGAAATGTAATGTAAGTTATACATGTTTTCTTATAGTTTTTGAGCTGCTGAATACGATAGTAATAGTCAGTTTTATTTGTCTTAAGCTGTGGGAAAATGGTAAAAATTTGTCTTAAAGGGACCAAAATAAGGTTTTTTTTTATTTTTGACCCCTTTAATACGAATTTTGACAATTAAAACTGATATCATCATATTCAGCAACTCAAAAATTACAAACAAACATGTGTAACATATGTTACACTTGTTTGGCAGAAATTAGTTTATTTGATCGTCTTTTTCGCCTAATAAGTATAAAATAGTTTTTTAAACCTCCATGAAACAAATGAAAAATAATTAACGATATCATTTAGCTGTACCTTATTTAAAATTTCTTATCACATAAAACATTTAAACATAATTTTTTAATCTATAATTTTTAATCTGTAACTTTTTTTATTTATCATATCTTGATATATATTTTTTAATTATTGTAATTATATAAAACATAATTTGGAAATAAATAAAAATAAATGTGTTGAAAAGTATAGAAGAAAA
>NW_021853592.1:1611071-1613773 GCF_003651465.1 Formica exsecta | reverse complement strand
AATATATACACACATAGAAATGTATAAATAAAGTTATATAATATAAAAAATGCAATACAAAACTTTGAAATTTGCTATTTATATATATATAAAAATTATTAACTATGTTTGGTTTTAGATTTGTAAGTGATCATTTGCATGAATACCTTTCATTATCTTCGAGAGTACGATGCTCATCGCTGCCTTGTGTCACCTCAGCCAATGATGATTCCAGAAGAGTTGCGTCGGCCGACTGTATGGTAGCAGCATTAGCAACTATACCAGAGATAGATTCTTGTTCGGGATCAGATTGATGAAATGTAATGTTTCCTTGCTGCAGTCCACTCACGACATTTTGACAACCAGTTGTAACTTGTGTAATTTGCACCGGGGCAGTACTATTAGATGTCTGCGGTTGTATCTGCTGAGTCGAAGATGCGATCACTTGAGATTGCACCGACGCTCCAGAGGGATGAATCGTCGACGAGGTTTGCTGCGTCGTCTGAGGAACTTTATGAATATTTTGCATGCCTTGCATCCCCTGTATGGCAGTTAGTGGCTCGGAAATTTGGGTCATCTGCGGGTTTTGCGTTTGCAAAGGTTGCTGACAGGAAGCTGCGTCCGATTGATGCTGCGTTACGAGAATATTCGGTGTCTGAGAGGTCGAGACTGAAGTTTGCTGCACCGGCTGACAAATATTCTGCACTGGTAAGGATTGATTTTGCGTGCTCACCGTCACATATGTTTCCTCATTTGAATGAGGAATGTTTTGCTGTGATGTCACTGTGCTATTACTAGTTTGAGTTATGATAGGAATAGAACCTTGGGGCATACTCTGAGGCTGCCCTAAATTGTTAGGATGAGTGGCTTGCAAATTGGAGGGTAACGTAGATCCTTGACCCCCTTGCGGAGGTTGCTGTTGCTGTTGCTGAGTGACTATCGGTTGAGTTTGAGATTGAAAATATTGCGGGATCTGTTGCGTAGGCGGCTGCTGCACTTTAGCTTGGGTTTGCGTAGGATTATGCTGTACATTGGGAGGTATTGAATTATTTACTGCATAATTTGCACTCGAAACCGATTGTGCAGGATTACTCGAAACAGCGATCGATGAATGCACTTTGTCCGGGTGAGACGATACCGGTCCATTAGTGTCAATATTAATTCCTTTATCGTCGGTCACTACGGATTGTTTCGCAGCGTCCGGGACAACAACTCCGCTATCGGTCACTCCATAAGATATGCACACCTCGTTTGGATCGGACACCTTGGGAGTACCGATAGCTGTCGGTTGATTGACAGACGTATGATCCAAGTAATCCATGCAGGTCCACCGTCCTCTCTTGAACGGCTCCGTACTTTCAATCTTGACCACTTTGAATCTCTCGTTCCTACCATGGGAGTGAACTTCTCGCAGATCAGAGTCCTGCTTAACATTACTCGACAGTAGATTGATTATGTTGTTGTCAGTGACAGATGTTATATCCAGAGTATTGATATTGCTATCGTTAACCGAATTACTGACGTTGCTACCCTCGGAGGGTACGATCGCCAGGCCGTATTGCGAGCTGGTGGGGATCACCGGTGCCGTGCTGAGGGCGGCGTGGCTCGTGTTGAAGAAGACGTCCTCCTTGGAGAACGTGTCCTCGGAGTAGCTCGGCGTCTCGATGTCGAGGTCGGTGATGCGCGAGTGCTCCACGGAATTGTCCTCCGTGTGCGACTCGTCCAGGTCGTCGTTGGAATCCTCGCCGGCGTCATTGCTCATGCGGCAGCCTACGGTGACGCTGGTGATCTGAAAGGACGACGTTTTCTTCCGATTGCACTGACTCCCGCCGATCGTTCCCGCTTGCACGTTGCCCGGGGCGATCAGGGTAACCTGCTGCTGATGCAGCCTGTCCACCTCACCCAGACGGATCGTCTCCGTGGTGGTGCGGTGAACCGGGTTCGATACCTTCCTGCTGCTACTACCATCCGACAGCTTGTGCGATTTTCTGTGCACATTATCTGCCATTATTATGGAAACTTAACATACGAGAGACACGATCGCTGCATCCGTCCTCTCGAAGCATGGTAGAACCGACATCATCTCGTTCAGTCTCTCATCACGATCTCTCCTCATAGGTATGTCTCTTCAATTGTTACCGAGATCTATGCTAGATCCGTGAGATGATTCTCTCGTTAATCCTCTCAATCGTTCGCAGCACCGCATGCTCCAACTCCCGTAGAAGACACGAGACGACGGCTCGAAGGCATACTCTCTGCTTTTGGGATGTTGACAGTTCGTTCTCTGTTACATTATATTAATTTTACGGGAAAGAAGCGTATTCGCTCCAACACCGTCCGTTCGTGAAAAATCGAGTCTTGGCTCGTCTACTGCGCGTTGACAAACGTCACCTATCCTCGTTTCTTTAACAATCGCAATCCCGTTCGAGCTCGAAATTCGCGTTCGAAATTACTATCTCGAGAGCAAAATATGTATGTTATCCATGTTCCCTTTTTATACATGTGTATCACGCGTTATATACTGTATAGGTAAGCGGGCAGTTTAAAAATGGCTTCCGCAAGATTTTGCGGTTTTGACGCTAGGAAAATTTCGAATCGTTTGATTGAGCGATCAAAAATGAAGCTATTTTCATTTGCTCTCGAGCGCAAAATTTCTTCGTCCTGATTGGTCGTCGAACACCTTCAAGGATCTGTTTTACTCTAGAGGTATATATATATATATA
>NW_021853592.1:1585775-1594848 GCF_003651465.1 Formica exsecta | reverse complement strand
TACACACATAGAAATGTATAAATAAAGTTATATAATATAAAAAATGCAATACAAAACTTTGAAATTTGCTATTTATATATATATAAAAATTATTAACTATGTTTGGTTTTAGATTTGTAAGTGATCATTTGCATGAATACCTTTCATTATCTTCGAGAGTACGATGCTCATCGCTGCCTTGTGTCACCTCAGCCAATGATGATTCCAGAAGAGTTGCGTCGGCCGACTGTATGGTAGCAGCATTAGCAACTATACCAGAGATAGATTCTTGTTCGGGATCAGATTGATGAAATGTAATGTTTCCTTGCTGCAGTCCACTCACGACATTTTGACAACCAGTTGTAACTTGTGTAATTTGCACCGGGGCAGTACTATTAGATGTCTGCGGTTGTATCTGCTGAGTCGAAGATGCGATCACTTGAGATTGCACCGACGCTCCAGAGGGATGAATCGTCGACGAGGTTTGCTGCGTCGTCTGAGGAACTTTATGAATATTTTGCATGCCTTGCATCCCCTGTATGGCAGTTAGTGGCTCGGAAATTTGGGTCATCTGCGGGTTTTGCGTTTGCAAAGGTTGCTGACAGGAAGCTGCGTCCGATTGATGCTGCGTTACGAGAATATTCGGTGTCTGAGAGGTCGAGACTGAAGTTTGCTGCACCGGCTGACAAATATTCTGCACTGGTAAGGATTGATTTTGCGTGCTCACCGTCACATATGTTTCCTCATTTGAATGAGGAATGTTTTGCTGTGATGTCACTGTGCTATTACTAGTTTGAGTTATGATAGGAATAGAACCTTGGGGCATACTCTGAGGCTGCCCTAAATTGTTAGGATGAGTGGCTTGCAAATTGGAGGGTAACGTAGATCCTTGACCCCCTTGCGGAGGTTGCTGTTGCTGTTGCTGAGTGACTATCGGTTGAGTTTGAGATTGAAAATATTGCGGGATCTGTTGCGTAGGCGGCTGCTGCACTTTAGCTTGGGTTTGCGTAGGATTATGCTGTACATTGGGAGGTATTGAATTATTTACTGCATAATTTGCACTCGAAACCGATTGTGCAGGATTACTCGAAACAGCGATCGATGAATGCACTTTGTCCGGGTGAGACGATACCGGTCCATTAGTGTCAATATTAATTCCTTTATCGTCGGTCACTACGGATTGTTTCGCAGCGTCCGGGACAACAACTCCGCTATCGGTCACTCCATAAGATATGCACACCTCGTTTGGATCGGACACCTTGGGAGTACCGATAGCTGTCGGTTGATTGACAGACGTATGATCCAAGTAATCCATGCAGGTCCACCGTCCTCTCTTGAACGGCTCCGTACTTTCAATCTTGACCACTTTGAATCTCTCGTTCCTACCATGGGAGTGAACTTCTCGCAGATCAGAGTCCTGCTTAACATTACTCGACAGTAGATTGATTATGTTGTTGTCAGTGACAGATGTTATATCCAGAGTATTGATATTGCTATCGTTAACCGAATTACTGACGTTGCTACCCTCGGAGGGTACGATCGCCAGGCCGTATTGCGAGCTGGTGGGGATCACCGGTGCCGTGCTGAGGGCGGCGTGGCTCGTGTTGAAGAAGACGTCCTCCTTGGAGAACGTGTCCTCGGAGTAGCTCGGCGTCTCGATGTCGAGGTCGGTGATGCGCGAGTGCTCCACGGAATTGTCCTCCGTGTGCGACTCGTCCAGGTCGTCGTTGGAATCCTCGCCGGCGTCATTGCTCATGCGGCAGCCTACGGTGACGCTGGTGATCTGAAAGGACGACGTTTTCTTCCGATTGCACTGACTCCCGCCGATCGTTCCCGCTTGCACGTTGCCCGGGGCGATCAGGGTAACCTGCTGCTGATGCAGCCTGTCCACCTCACCCAGACGGATCGTCTCCGTGGTGGTGCGGTGAACCGGGTTCGATACCTTCCTGCTGCTACTACCATCCGACAGCTTGTGCGATTTTCTGTGCACATTATCTGCCATTATTATGGAAACTTAACATACGAGAGACACGATCGCTGCATCCGTCCTCTCGAAGCATGGTAGAACCGACATCATCTCGTTCAGTCTCTCATCACGATCTCTCCTCATAGGTATGTCTCTTCAATTGTTACCGAGATCTATGCTAGATCCGTGAGATGATTCTCTCGTTAATCCTCTCAATCGTTCGCAGCACCGCATGCTCCAACTCCCGTAGAAGACACGAGACGACGGCTCGAAGGCATACTCTCTGCTTTTGGGATGTTGACAGTTCGTTCTCTGTTACATTATATTAATTTTACGGGAAAGAAGCGTATTCGCTCCAACACCGTCCGTTCGTGAAAAATCGAGTCTTGGCTCGTCTACTGCGCGTTGACAAACGTCACCTATCCTCGTTTCTTTAACAATCGCAATCCCGTTCGAGCTCGAAATTCGCGTTCGAAATTACTATCTCGAGAGCAAAATATGTATGTTATCCATGTTCCCTTTTTATACATGTGTATCACGCGTTATATACTGTATAGGTAAGCGGGCAGTTTAAAAATGGCTTCCGCAAGATTTTGCGGTTTTGACGCTAGGAAAATTTCGAATCGTTTGATTGAGCGATCAAAAATGAAGCTATTTTCATTTGCTCTCGAGCGCAAAATTTCTTCGTCCTGATTGGTCGTCGAACACCTTCAAGGATCTGTTTTACTCTAGAGGTATATATATATATTATATATATATATATATATATATATATATATATATATATATATATATATATATATATATATATATATATATATATATATATATATATATATATATATATATATATATATATATATATATATATATATATATATATATATATATATATATATATATATATATATATATATATATATATATATATATATATATATATATATATATATATATATATATATATATATATATATATATATATATATATATATATATATATATATATATATATATATATATATATATATATATATATATATATATATATATATATATATATATATATATATATATATATATATATATATATATATATATATATATATATATATATATATATATATATATATATATATATATATATATATATATATATATATATATATATATATATATATATATATATATATATATATATATATATATATATATATATATATATATATATATATATATATATATATATATATATATATATATATATATATATATATATATATATATATATATATATATATATATATATATATATATATATATATATATATATATATATATATATATATATATATATATATATATATATATATATATATATATATATATATATATATATATATATATATATATATATATATATATATATATATATATATATATATATATATATATATATATATATATATATATATATATATATATATATATATATATATATATATATATATATATATATATATATATATATATATATATATATATATATATATATATATATATATATCTCTAGATATATATATATATATATATATATATATATATATATATATATATATATATATATATATATGTAGTATATACCTACATCGCCCTGTTGCTTCTTTTCAACGATATAACGACGTCACGTAATCGCTGGCCACGGACAGCTCTGTATATTAATATTAGATCTACATATGATTCTAGGATTCTAGAATCATATGTAGATCATCTACTATAATATGTAGATCACCTGCACTAATAGTGTTTTCAAATGCAGCCTATTATATTTCTGTGAGGTATCTCTTTATAGCTGAACTGGCTACACTAGTGACACCAGTTCAGAGTTTATCTTTTTCTTTCCACATTTGAAGGAGAAAGATAAACTCTGACTAGTGCAGTCAGTTCAGCTACAAAGATATATATCTTATATGTCTATAGTCTACGGTGAAATTTGATGCAAAATCAGCCATATTTAATTGGGCAAAATATGATATGGCGTATCCTGTGGATTTCAACGTTTTGGAAGAAAGGTTAAAGCGAAGTTAAAATAATCTTTTTTTTAGCCCGATCTTAAGAAAATGGATCGTACCAGTGTAGGAAGTTCGTTAGGAAGGATGTTATCCTCTCCTAGGAAACGAATATCGATTGTTCAATCATTAAAAAAAAATAGTTCGTAAGTTCTTTTTAACGTATGATTCGATTATATATAATTATATTGGCACCCACACACACACACATGTTCCTTTATAAAAATAATACAAAAAATATTACTTTAAGAGAAAAAACATTTATGTGTCCTTTTAAAACTTTTTATTAATTTATAGAATTAAACTGCTTTTGTATTATTGTTATATACATATATATATATAAAATATAATTTATTATTATTATTATTTTATCTTGAAATATTAGTATTATTCATATAATTGTATTTGATTTTAGTTCAACAAGCATATCTGGGCGTACAAATCAATCTGTACAAATAATATGCAGAACACAGAGTCATACAGTAGAAAGCTTTGGGTCTCCACTGCCAGTCCTAGTTACCGAAGCATTAACATTTGTAGATCGGAATACAACCGTCAGTGTAAATGTATCTGTAGATGGTTGGGCTTGGCTTGTATATGGCCGCAAATTACTTGTATGGCAATGTAAAGCTAATATTCATGATCCCAAACAAAGAAGAACCTTCAAGACACAGTGTCGTGAACTATTGCTGCCACAAAGTGATTTGGCTCATAAAGCAAATTGTATAGCAGTTTGGGTACCACCTAACCAGCAGGTACTTAAAAAGAATTAGATTCCTGCAAGTAAATCTTGGAATATGTATTCTCAGTATATTGATATATTTTGCGAAAACATAATTGAGTAATAAGAAGAGAATACAAAATTTTTGCAAAAAACATTGTGTATAATGTACGTATGTTCTTACCCAATAGGTACCTAGCTGTATGGCAGTGTCACCAGAGGGAGTAGTACGTTTCTGGGCTAGTATAGCACATGAGGGATCCTCTGTAGAAACCAGTGCTGAACTTGCGGGACAGGAAGTAGATTGTCTTATACATGTACCAGGTCATGGTTGTATTTTAGCTACAACTACGTGCACAGTGGCATTGTTACAGCCACAATACAACAATGGAAAAAACAATATCACATGCCAAGTACTTCGAACTAGTCAAGGATGGTTTGGTGGTATAGGTCGTAGAATGACCTCCCTCATTTTTGGTGCGATACCACAGTCGCCTGTTGCGGAAACAAAATTGGTAAAGGTTACGTGTACATCGTTGGACGAAGGAGGATCTAGAGTTCTCATTCTTGCAGGATCTTCCTTGCAATATTGGTTTTTTTCTCCTAATGAACAAGAAAAAATGGAATTTGATGAAGATATCACTCATATCGTTCAGCAAGCATTCCAGAGAAAAATTTGGGAATCAAGTCCTCAAAGTATGAACACATGGTTCATTGATATGCAAACATGTGAGGAAGGAATAGTCCTTTTAATGGCAGCTTGCGCCGATACATCCGTTCAAATTCATTTTGCGCTTGGATTATTACCTCTGACCGACACAATATTGTCAAATTCATTCAAATGGTTTATACCAATTAAAATTGGCCCGTTATTTTATCATGACGATATAGAGTCCATGCTAGTGTCCTATCATTTCATACTATGCAGCTGGGAAGCAATTATATACAACCAGCATAATGTACTTGTAATTAATACTGCATCCGAAGTCGAGCAGGATAAAATCGACTTAGTGAGGGGCGGCGAGGACAGTATACTTGGTGGTGCTATATGCTCGGCGACTCCAGTATTGTTCACAAAAAGTGTTGGATTTGTCTCCATTACACCGGTAGATTTTGCGCTGCAAGATTTCAATGCATATACAGATGCTACTGCTAGTATGGATTATACTTATAAAGTAAATCAAACGGCGCAGAACTTTTCCACTCTTATAAGTAATGATGAACTTCAAGATATGTATTGCAGCTCTGACGCGACTACGCAATTACGTGCCGCGTTTCTTCTAAGTCTGCGACAAAATAAGATGCAATGCAACGAGATTCTCTCTCAACTTTTCCCTCTACAAGAAGATCCGGTGATGGATATTGATGCTACCCTCGATACGCTCGTTTTAAAAGTTGCCAAAAATTTGATCGACGATTATCCTGCGAACGATCCAAGATGGATTCACCATAGAGATCTGTCAATGACGATAAATGCAGTCACCTCTATGCAAATACCTCATCAACTGGACGGAAAGCAAAAGGCGTTAGATCTTTTTAATATATTCTTGAAGGAGCACAATTTGTGGAGTAGGTTCTGCGCAGTTACATGCAGAGGAACTATCATGTCCACCTCTCATGTACTCGGTGAATACACAGAGAAGATAATCGCGGCATTGACTTTATACAATTTACAAAATAGATATGCTGAAATTATAGACGCAGTTATAGATCAGACATTGAATCAAAAGGAAGCTCATGTGTCCGATGAACTTACGGCACGCGATGTATTCTACCGTGAAGTAAGCACAGTACACTTGTTTCTGCCGACCTTGGTAGAAAATGCATGCGAGATTACACAATCTGAGAGACCTTTGCAACAAGTTGGACAATACATTGTGCAAGTTAACGCTATTTTATTGGCTATATTATATGAAGTAGTGAAATATCGTCAATATAATGCTGAGCGCTTTGTCCCTGCGAAATTCTTGAATGAAATAACTGAATACCTTCCCTGGACAGCGGCACCGGGTAAACATGGCTTAAGGAGTTGTCTTAATACGATGCAAAGCATTACTGTTAAATATGGTATAACGGGAACTAGCGATTCGACTATTAAGAACGAATTGTACGAACAATTAGTTAGTCTAATTGATTTAATATTAGATGGAAGAAAATGTCACTTGGAAAGCATTCGTGGTACAGAAAAATTTGAAGTACTTTTAAAACAATACGAAACGGAACGCGCTAATTTGATACAACCACTGATTAAGGAGGAGCAATATGATAATGCCGCCATGCTGGCTGAAAAATATTGCGATTTTCCTTCGCTTGTGCAAATTTGTGAATTAACTAACAATAAAAATCGACTGGACGGATATGTAGAAAAATTCGCAGCGCAAGATTTTGCTGGATTTTTATTTGCTTGGTATGTTAAAGACGGACGTCAAGGACAATTGATCGAAAGATGCAGACGCGGCGGTACTGCAGAATTGACAGAAAAGCTATCGGAACATCCCACTTTGTCCTGGGTACAAGCGGCATTAACTGACGAATTGCAAGTTGCTGCTAATACACTCCTTACATTGGCATCTCAAGAACATGAACTGGTCACTCGTAAAAAATCGATACTTTCGTTAGCTAAATTGGCTCTACTTGCATCGGATGAACAGGAAGATAAAATGGTAGATTGCGTAGAAACTATTAACAGTGAGTTGACGCTCATAGCTTATCAAGAGGATCTACCAGCGCAAGTGCTTACAATGTACGGTTACGACATTAAGAATCTACGAGTACTCGCACCAAGAGAATTAATTATGTTATATACTTCGAACGACAATGTCATAGCCAATGAATATGATTTCAAGAAAGCTCTCGATTTACTTGATTACATGGAACACGAAGAGGATAAATCAGCCATGAGATTACAAATTTGGGCGCGTGCGGCTCGGCGAAATCAATGGGACAACGTAGAAAAGAATCCTGAGCAACAAGTTCAAGAGACATTATTCTTCAAATTAATGGACCTCGCATATTTTATGGGTAAGTGCGATATACAAAACATTTACAGATACACGCAAAAGTTTTATAAACATATTCATGTGTATACATTTTTGCTGTATAGGTGGGAAAGCAGATGAATTTTTACCATACATTGATATGCTTTTGAAAGAACCAGAGCTTGGAGAGCTTGCTGCGTCGAATAACTTTCAGTTTCTTATAAAATTAATATATGAATACGCTTATCGAAACTATTAACGAAGAAAATATTCGTGAGAACGATACAATAATTTTCATCTTATCTAACAAAGAAAAATTGTTACACAATATCAAATGGTGAAACAGCAGTATTATGTGATATATTAGAATTGCTTGTTAAATTTATCCATAATTATTTATATTAATGTCAATTATTTTTATCTAGCTTTTATACAAATAAAAAAATATTGTATCTATAAAATACAGTTTGATACTTTAAGTTACATTAAATTTATTACAAGAACAAATCCTTACATATTAAATATAATTAGTTGTAAATAAACTATTATAAATACATTTATAAATAAACCTCTTTTTGACGAGTTTTCATAATACGTATTTTGCATTCTTATGATATATCTTACTTGATTTGGTGCCCTACATTCCATTTCTGGAATTCAAAATGAGTAAAATATAAACATGGAAATATGAAAATTGATGTATAATATAAACAAAAGATAGATTTTTATTATGAGAGAATGTGGAAAGAGAATGTTACCTGCACATTTATTAAGGGAAGTGGCATTTTGTATACGAAGATATATGTAAGGACAGCGTGAATTGATACATTTAAAGTCGTCAATTATACTAACGTCTTTGTGTACATCAATTTGCTGACATATCTGTTCTTCATCGAATCGATTCCAAGAACAAGCTTTTATCATTCCATATCCAAAGTTATGAACCTAGCATAAATATTAATGAATGTGTCAAAGCATACAATTTTAATAGGTAATCAACAGAAATTTCAACAGATTATATCATTAATTAATTAATTAATTAAGTTAAAAATAATCATTCTTAATATTTTCCTCATGTGGAATAATTTTCTAATAGAAACAATTCTTAATTTCTTTTTTATGACACGATTTTTTGGAAATATTTACTGTAATTGTAATCTTCTTTGCATTAATTATGTACTGTGGATGCAATCTATATGTAATTGATTTTGAAGGACTTATGTAATCCTCTATTTCATCTTTAAGCTCTGAGGATTCATTCGCAAAATTCGACATAACTATCGGCCTCAGAATTCGTGGTACTAAAACAAAATGAATAACATTTATTATATATATAAATGTGTGTATATATATATATATA
>NW_021853592.1:1572525-1581375 GCF_003651465.1 Formica exsecta | reverse complement strand
ATATATATGTATATATGCTATGTTTGATTGTATATGTATATATATATATATGTATATGTATATGTAAATATGCTTTAATATTCATTTGAGCTTACGGTAATATATATATATGCTATGTTTGATTGTATATGTATATATATATATATGTATATGTATATGTAAATATGCTTTAATATTCATTTGATAAATTATGCTTACGGTACTTACTTGTTGACAAATATTGTATAATAGCATCGATATTAGGACCACGTATTGAACGATCTTGCTCTGATAATATAAATGGTTGAAAAAAATCAGAATTTTGTTCTGATACATAATATAAAAAGTGCAGATCTGTAATTATATACCATATTATATATTAGTTCATCTCTCTCTCTCTTTTTTATATCCTTTTATTTATTTATTTTTTTCAAAGCATGAAAATGTATTTATTTCTTTTTGCACGTAGAAATTTAAAGAAATCATAAATTTAAAAAGATACAGAGCTGATGAGAAGAATATTTTATTACCAGGATAAAGATGCTTAATTTCTCGTAATAATTTCAAAATAATCTGTTGTTCCGTTTCTGAAAACAGATGAGTTAATGGAGCCAATATTAGCATCACTTGACCAAGATTTCCTATTGTATGTTGCTGCCATTTTGTCTGCCAAGTTTCATTCAAATAAATAAATACTGTATTCAATATTGTACCAAAATCCAAATGCGTGGGCCCTATATGTAATTTTTTAAAACATTAATCGTATAAAGTAATTAATATGATATATATCAAATAAAACTCACATGAAATCTTTGTAAAATTAGATACAGCGTGATAAGCAAGACTAGGACTATTTGTCATATTAAGCAACCATTGTCCTGATGTAGCATGCAGAATTCCCATTTTTGAACCATACATTGATATATCTAAGTCATCTATTAATGTTCTGATAAGAACGGAGCATAAGTAAAAATAGAGCTGTTGGTTAATTAATTAATATTTATATCGTCTTTAATATACCATGTTTTAAAATTTGTACAGTGCGATGAAGTCCATTGATTTCGACTTACGCAATAAAATTCATTGTATATTCCTTAGTCCAAGAACCATCAAATACGATCAATACTTCTACTTGCGGATAATGTTTCCCATTTCGACAAAATAATTCTGTCAAGAAATGTTCTTTTGCATAAATATGGAATTTGGTAACCGCGTAATCAACCAATCGTTTAAGAGCTTCTGGAGATTTAAACATAATACCATTATGATGGGCCAAGAGGTAAGATGCAGCATATGTCTGTTATAAGTATATATTAATTTGTATTAACTTTTTATATATATATATTACATTTACGTTCTACAAAATATAATAATATCTATGATATATAGTACACAAATCTATATGTGTTAATTTTTTTCTATACACATATTATATTTCTATTACATAATATATATGTTACAAAACCTGTTCATTCAAAAATGTCTTTGGTACAGCATACGAGAAAGCCCTCTTTCTATCACAAACTTTAATATTTTCATCAAATAGAGTTATACCTTCCTCTGAATAATACATATCAAGAATTTGACTCAAACGAAGACTGTTAAAGTTGTCCACCCAAGTTTGCATCTTATTTGCTATGATGAGACCTATATATGAATCGTACAGGAAAGGATGTAAATTATATATGTATGTGTATGACACAATAAAAGCTAAAGTATCAGAAAAGTTACAGAAATTTTATATCATTTTTTGTGTAATAAAAAAAATTACAGATATTTACCATCAATGTCACCGACTATCTCAGCACGAGTGGCATCAAAATAGCCATTATTATTATTTAAATAATAAACATTAGGACGCATAGTATTATTCCAAAATCCGGTAGCTCCAAGCTCCATATCAGAGTTTAATATAGGTCCTTGATATACTACCATTTCCGCTAATTCGCCTAAAAAAAATAATATTCTATTTTATGATTTTAATTTCAAGATAAGAAAATGATATACATATGGATCCCGTTACTTGAAATATTCTACCTGCTATTGTTGCTAGCCATATATTGTCTAATTTTATAGTCAAATTAAGCAAAAGAAGATATGACATTGATCTATTGTGAATCATTTCATTTCTTGGCACAATAAAGTCAATTTCTTCAAAATGATTCACATTATCTGATATAGTGTTAATTCTTTCTGTGGAAACAAGATTACGCTTTAAATTCTTATAAATATTTTCCATCATTTATTACACAACAAGATATTTAAATCTTAAGATATATTCTATTTTTCAACAGTTGTGGATACAATACCAGATGTCATCATATTAATTGTTTGATTTAATTCAACATTTTGATGCTGAAGAGAAGCAGCGATAGCTGCTATAATAGCACCTGGGGCAATAGTTCCGTGTGGTGTAAGGATTATACCGTATTCTTTTGGGCATTCCAGATCAGCAAATAAAGCTCTATCTATATCACATATAGTTATACAGTTTATTTTAATTTGGAATATTTTTTATAATAAATATAAATTTGTGCGTAAATAAAAAAGCATTACCTGTCAATTTTTGGCCGATTTCTTGACATAGTATACTTGTGCCATGTAAACTTTCTTTCATTATTGTATTTGAAATAGCTAAATGTAAAGTGCATCGTTCTATTGCTGTAAGTGTATCAAATGGGAAAAGTTGCGGTTTTCCTGGTATCATTTCTTTTGTCAGTTTATATTTAATATGTTGTCGTCCAAATCCAAAGGGAAATATTCCATCCTTTTCTTGTATATCTTTATAGTGTTTGATGCCATCAAGTTTAAATCTAATGTATGGAAAGGAGAAAAAAATGAAGTATACATATATACACACGCTATGGACCTGCACGCACGCACACACGCAAAATTATAAAATTTGTGTTAAATTCATATTTCAATATAATTATAATTATAATATTTAAATATCAGATTTTAATATAATATTTAATTTTCACTTATATATTAAAAATTTGTACGTACCTATGCATTAAAGAAGATGACATTGTTCTCATATCCATTGTAGTATAAAAGTATTTTTCTGCTTTACGAATGATATCTAATAATACACGTATGTTCAGAGGAAGGTGGAAATCTTGTATATTATTATTCACGTAACATTCCTTAAGTTCATCTGGTATTCTAAATTGAGATTCTGTTAGACGTATCCCTGGAAAACGTAACGAATATAAAGTGTCGAAACTTCCAACAAGTAAATAAATAAACAAAAGAATAAGTAAAAGTAAATAAATATATATATATAGTCAACTTATGTTATATTGTTAATCATACATTTTTGTGAATAACATTGTCATTGATATTTGTTATAACGTACCGTAATATATTATTAGTAAAATTTTGAAAAAATCCATCTTAATGATAAAATATTGCAGCTTGCATTGCAAATACAACGTTCATGTTACACCTGACTCGTATACTATCCAATGATTCACATTATGAAGATATAGTAAGATTATATGTTCTACTTTGAGATACTGATAAGATAACTGACTACCCGCGTGCGCAATCTATATATTTTTTTATAAATGCTTTTATATATTTTATAGAAACATATTTATATATATATATAAACTATTGTATCTCAAAATAAAATATCTGTTTAATATTATCTATTAATGATGTATATCATAATTATTTAGTTTATGAATAAAAAATTTTCTGGCTTGACATACATATATATATCGAGGCAATATGTATATATGTCATCTATAAGTGAAAAAACATGAAATAATTTTAGTTTGTTTTTATGATAATTAATGATATCAAAATCTCGTATATATAATATATATCTATCAAATAATTGGGATATTCTCTAATAAAGATTATTTCTACAAATAAGAGTGGGGGAAAATTACTCATAACATACCGTATCTTATCTGATAGTGATAGTAGGTATTCCTATGTCTCTGAAAAGGTGTGGTGTAGTACCTTGTTAAGTGAAACCAAAGGGATACCGTGTCTTTCTTACATAAAAGAAGCAAAAGTGTTAAACAAGTTTTTTATTTCGAAATAAATGTAATATTCTTTTTGCTCTCTCTTTTACTCTGTGTTAATATAAAAATAAAAATAACGATTCAGAATCCAATACATTTTATCTTCGATTTTTAGCGGTCGCAAAATGATTAGATTATACTCCTGGATTATTCTATTTCTCCCTGGTAAGAAACATATTATTTCAAATATTTCTGATGCATTAATTTTAATACAGCGTGTTTGTTAAAAATGATAAAAAGTTATTATGAGATGATATTCTGTGTGTGTGTGTATAAAATTTTATATATAATTTTTTATACACACACAGTGTCCTCCGGAATTGATAGGAAAATAATATGTAACTCTACATAAAAAAATTAAATTAAAAATGTAGAATAGATTTGTTTGATACAAGATTTTGTTTTCAACAAAATTAATTTAAAAAATTGTGAAAATGGTAACACACAATATGCTTTTTTATGCTTAAAGATAATTAGAGATCATCCAAAATTAAAATCAAATGTATGTTATTAATTTGTTCAAATCTTAAAATAAATTTTCTCGGAGATAAACCGTCGTATATGAAAAAATTGTATTCTACATTTTCGACTCATTTTTTCATATAGAATCATTGTCTTCGTAAATTGTATCATCAATTACGGGATATTCTGTGTCTAAATACACGCACAATTAACATACATGTACATATACAGAGTGTATCGAAAATTATCAGTCTTGCTGTACTGGCACAAGAAAATCTGAAAATATAGAATAATATTTTTTTATACAAGGATTTCATACATATTCGACAGATCTTCAAAGTTAATTTTTTCGAAAAAAGCCTAGTGTATATTTGAAAAGATGAATTGTATATAATATTTTCGATTTGCATTTGTATGAGGAATTACCTTTGCTTTGCTTGTACCACGATTTATGATACATATCTGCACATACTCACGTATAAACTAATTATTTCAGGCATTTTCGCACAAGATACGTATCGAAATGTTGCATCAACGCTTCGAGAATGTTATGAAAATAAATATCTTTTAGAGAAAGATAATAGATTACCCCATACGTTAAATACATTAATTGCAATTCTTGAAAAGATCGAAAACACAGAAAACTTGAACATGGATTTACAAAGCTTGACCATCGGAATTATGCACAGGTAATTTTTTTTTGTAATAATATTTAAAAAAGACAGAAAAAAGTTATAAATAAGAAAAAAGTATTTACATCCTCCTTCCCTCGTGATAAAAAGACATTTACTAAAATTACTAAAATACATTGGTGTATATTTCATAAAAAATCATAGATTTCGCCAAGATGGGATAGAAAAGAATCCAACCGTCCTACAGCAATCCGGTGTATTACCATATAGAGCAGCTGGACAGGCTCAAAAATATTTGCAAATACTTCGTTTTATACCGGAAAAGACAATCGCACCTTACGTACTTCCTTACGACATAATCAGTGATATTGAAAGAGTAAGCTTAATAAAAACTCATACTTCGCTATTCAGATGTAGAAGATAAGAAATGTGTAATTTCCAAAAATAATATTTTATATTATTATAACTTTTTTATCTAATGAGTATATATTATTTTACAGTGTACTCTTCATTTCATGCTATCCAGCAGTATCGAAATCTTTGAAAGAGGTGACGAAGGGACAGTATGTAGGTATGCTGACAACGCGTATAGATATGCGAGAAACGTAGACAACAATCATTCTATTAATACAAACTTCAATATTCCCGATGAAGTAGAGACCTTAACACCTGAACAAATGTAAATATAATAGCGTAGTAATTATATAATGTTAATTACATGTATACAATGAGAGTTTAATTATATGCATACATATTTATTTATAAATTTTTTTTTTTGTACATATAGTGGTGTTATTACGAACCACAAAAATGGGATTACGGAAGATACGGTTGATCCAAATGCATTTTATCCAGAATTACCTCCGAATCATCCGAAAAATGCCCGGCTTCTCGCATTCCCGCCAAGAAGCAGATGTCCTGTGGAAAATGGTGTTATAAAAACTAAGTATATAGATTTTATATTCTAATTTTTTTATGTGCATAATAGGATGACACATTCATTTTCACAAAATGAGAAAATCTATTATATAATTTTTAATCTAGTAACACAGCGTTTTAAACATATTTTTATAGCTGGGGTCCAGTTTCTGCTGGGCCACTAATCGCTGGTATAGCTGCTGGATTGCAACCTGAAATAGTGGAGCTCTCAAAAGTGTTTCCCAATGAATCACCAGAGAGAAAAGCAAATCTGTCAAAATTATTATTGGATAATAGATGGATTGCAACCTTGGCTGGTGATACATTTATCTTTTCTCGCATGTTCTGTGCTTGTAATATGTAGAGATTTTCAAGAGAATAGCAATAGAAACTTAGAATTAAATTGATTATAATTATAAGCCTGATCTCGTATATCTTTGAAATTGTCGCACTTTACTAATTCTTTTATTATTATTGAATATATTTGATGAAAACATTATAAAAAGTTTATATATATATATTATACAGGTGACTTGGCAGAAGTTACTTTAATACAAGGTCCTACAAATGAGAAACTTAGCGTGGGTGTAAATGGAAATTGGAATTCATCATTTGTGCCTCGTTGGTATTTTCTTAACTCTAATGAAAAATTGCAATTTACTACAGCGGAAATCAGAGGAGATCTTGATGGATTAATTCTCGCTAACGAAATTGAATCTTTATATTCGAAAATACCTACTTTAAAACTATCACAGATTTTAAATATGTACTATAGTACCCGCGGATTGCTCAATCCTTCAATTAGAGCATGTAATCGAAAAACGTTGTTTACAACACTTACAGAAAATTCGACATTAAGTATGCAGGTAATATATATTATGTAGTATTATTATGTATAAACTATAAAGTTAATTATATATATATAATAAGGAAAAATCATAAAAAATATAGAGCGCCTATATGGATATGCAATAACTTTTAATAATTATTAGTATCATAAATGATTCAAATATATAATATATGTTAACAAACTTGTGCTTCATTTATAGACATATAGTGCTTCGTTAGTCTTAGAGGAATATTTACATAAGGCTACGATGGACGATGATGTAACCAAAAGATTTGCAATGCAAGCGGCGAACGAACTATCTCAGTATATTCGTAAGTATTGCGTTATCTCTTATTTGGGGAAATTAAATACTTTCGTAGAACAATAAGATGTAAATTGGCATATAATTTTTCAAGATTCTTCAATGAATAAAGATCCATCTTGTCAAGATGCAGAAACAGGAAGTTTCAATAATGTTATTCAAATCGCTGTTGATCTAACAATTATCATTGATACAACATGGCCTTTTGATTTGATACAACCAATCATTGCGTAAATATAATTTATATACAAATATAAATTGCCATAAAAAGGAATTATAATTACAATGTATAAATATATACATTTTATCCTTTTTTATAGAAATATATTGGATAAAATGGAAATAAATCGATACAATAGTCAATATACAATTATTAATGGTCATGATAGTAGTATCATAATCAATACTACTAACAGTATTTTAGATTTTGGTTATTATAATATAACAAATTATAAAAATGGTATGTATATATTTTAATAATGATATTAGATATTGAATGTAAATTGAAACTCTTTTTTCTTTTGTTCAGTTAGTAGCAGTAGCTCGCCCTTCGATCTCGCTAAATTATTAGAGAAATTAATTTCTTTACAAAAAAAGAAATTAGACGATGAACGTTACGGTCTTGGACAAGCAAAATCTAATGTAGTTTTGATTATTCCATATCAATCATCTGTTCCTGATACCGACAAGGAATACTGTATAGAACAGATAAAAAAAATGCGTGAGCAAGTACCAGGTGAATCTTTGATTCTTATGAAAATTACAAGCTAAAATTAATTTTATGGACCTTAATTCACCGATATATTCTAGTCACTTTTTAAATCATTACAAATTTAAAGAATTACATAAATTCTTTGCGATTGGTATATTATTGCAGATACTGTATTACTTATATTGACATATGGATCAAAGGACAGATGGTCAGATTTTGTAAGCAATCCAATAAGTGATTTATTTTCCACCACTGCTGTAGATAATATACAAGGAGCTTCAACAATTGTTGATTTAATTTTGAGAATAAAGCAAGGTAGATATACGAGCTAATTTGTCATATAATTTAATATTTCTTTTGAGTTCTGCAAAATATAATTTTCATACACATTGTGTCATCACAGTTCCACAGCGCTTGATCAATACACAATGTGGAGCCGATTATTCTGTTGTTGGATCTTCCAATTCATTTATCGATTATATTGAACCAGCTACGATGGTTTCTTATAAATTGCATCCGAATTATTTCTTTTCTAGCGATAGCGATCATATTTCTACGATAAAGGTAAACCTCTTTTCATAAGCCAATGTTTTAGTCACATAATATAGAGAGAAAATAATTTTTATATATTATAAATAAATATACTTTACATATAGATTGAAGGCTCTGACTGGGGTAATCTTAAAGTATGCACATCGCGACATTTCATAAATTTTAATGCAACAGAAGATACAAGTGTATCTTGTGCATCAATAAGTAGTGACAGTCATACTGTTACATTTTCGTGTAATGAAGCTGGTTTAATCCATCTCTGCAATCCATTATATCTATCAATAACAGCCAATTCTTCAGTCACAAATTACCAATGTACAGGTAAACACAGGAAAGAGTAATAATTTAAATTTGAAAAATTAAATGTCTGTAATAATAATTATTATTTGTAACTTTTAAAAAGATAT
>NW_021853592.1:1560247-1567000 GCF_003651465.1 Formica exsecta | reverse complement strand
CAAACTTTTTTTGTTAATAACTTTTTAATAAGCAACGAGCGACGATTAAATTAGAAGAAAAAGTTACTCAGAATTATGTCCTTGACAACATATGTCAAGGTCAAGATCATTGGGGCTGGGTCCCCTATTCGCTATATTTACCCATAAAAGTACTACGGTAAGATTATCGAAAACTAAATATTTTACGAGATATTTTATTTTTTATATCAAAATATGTCAGATTAGGATATAAAATAACTCAAAAACTACTTAATGAAAAAAATATTTTATTATAGTGTTTTGAACAGCTCTCAAGGTAACCTACCTACAAGAATATGTTCACTCAAGGTCAAAACAATGGAACCATCTTATGCCTCGGCTAATGTTAGTGATTAAGTTTCTTGTATCTTGTATCCATTCAACAGAATGGTTCGAAGAGGAGGAATGTTATCATGCAATGTTAGTTAATTATTCCTTCGGAAAGGAATCATCCTTCTCGAAGGAGTTTTGATCGTACAGTTCAATTATTTCGTGGCACTGGCAGTGTTAACCTACCCAAAAGGAAACGATCGAGACCTGTCACTGGAGAAGCAACAGATATTGCTGTATTGGCTGCAATAAGAAACGATCCCCAAACCAGTTGTCGGAAAATCGAACGTTATCATGGTATTTCCAAATCAAGTATACACCGAATACTTCAACGTCATAAATTCCATCCGTTCCATATTTCTCTACATCTGGAGCTTCATGGCACCGACTTCCAAAATCGCGTGATGTTTTGTGAATGGGCGATGCAACAAATCCGAATGAATGAAAATTTCTTTTCCAACGTGCTTTTCACGGATGAATCAAGTTTTACCAACCATGGACAATTGAATACACATAATATGCATTATTGGTTCATTGAAAATCCGAAATGGCTTCAACAAGTGGTACACCAGCGTCCATGGAATGTAAATGTATGGTGTGGAATTCTCGGGGACCAGATCATTGGACCATTTTTCATTGATGGTATTTTGAATGGTGAAAAGTATGCGAATTTTTTGACTGAGGAATTACCTCACCTATTGGAAGGAATACCATTAGCTCAAAGGATTGAGATGTGGTATCAGCATGATGGATGTCCGGCCCACAATGCAAGAGTAGCCCGTGGAATATTGGATGAAAAGTTTCCTCGACGTTGGATTGGGCGAGGTGCAAACGTTGTATGGCCTCCACATTCACCTAATCTGACTCCATTGGTTTTTTTGTTATGGGGATTACTTAAGGACATCATTTATGAACATGTTCCAACAACGCCCGAAGATATGAGGATGCGTATTAGAACTGCATGTTCTAATATCAGTCAGGAAACAATAAGGAGGACAAGAGAATCATTTATTGGCCGTATACAAAAATGTATTGAAGTTGATGGACATCATTTTGAGCATTTGTTGAAATAAATTTTTTCTATTAAACCTTTTATCGTAAGTATTCCATTATTTATAACATTTCCAATTATTTTTTGATTTTCCATGGTCAAGGTCACGTGAAGGTCATTGTGTAATAGGTCGTTGGAAAGATCTCCACCTTTACTATCACGCCATGATAAAAAAAATATCTAATCCCATTTTAAAAAATATCGATAACCTTAAAATCTCAAAAAGTATGACCTTGAAAAAAGTTTTTTTATACGGGACGGTATTCGCCCCCTGACAACGAACAATTCTTGTCTATGCCATTTCTTTCTATCATTAAAAATAAGCGAGATATTCAAGGTGGTCAAGTTAGCTGGAACACCCTGTATATACTCTCACACATATAATTATGTCATAGGCGCTGTAATTTTATATAAATATGTATATGTATATATATAATAATACATATTGCGGCGGATAACCACCACAAAAGTACGGGCGCGCGAAGAGCCAATGCGCCCCTTGCGAAATGGCGGCAAGCGCGCGCGCCCAAGACACACGCGCTGAACACGTGCAAGCTCGAGAAACTACGAGAGCCTACCGCGACGCGGCGGCAGCCGCGAGCCGGCGCCAGTAAGTGGGGTCCAACGAGTGGTAGGATATAAGGAGGTGAGCCGATCGACATCACCAATCGCGGCTCACAGCTGCTAGAGAGGACTTCTCTCGTTTAGCAGCACAGAGTTTAGCGACGGCGGATGGAACTCGGGTCCGTCCGTAGAAACTTTCCGCACCTTGCCTAGGCGAAAGAAGACACACCACGAGGAACGTCCACGTCCCTTTCCGCCGCCCGCATCACCGGGGCCTTTATTTCGGATCGGACCTCCTGCGGAGCCACCGACCAACACTTCCACTCGCCGGCACATCAGCTGGTCTTTCCGGGAGTGGAAGCTGCAGCCTTTGGAACTGTCGCCGGTGCGTTTCACCCATCCGGGCAGAGACTTCCTGTCGACGTGGGGCGTCAGGGTTAGGCGCTACACGTCGCCTACGTACGACTGGAGCTACCCTCCACGCCTGTCGCCGCGTCCACCATCGCCAGCACCAAACGAACGCCACCACTGTGAGACGCAGACCAACTCTATCTGTACGATACATAGGGGAACTCAGTCGCTCGCATCCACCTCCGAGAAGGCTACACAGGTGACCAACACCTCCACCTGTGAACGGGCCACGCAGTCGGACCTCTCGGACTAGGAAGAAGCTTCGCGCACTTCCGCAACCCAGACGAACGAACCGCCGCTGCCGGAGAGGAGCTACACTCCTCCCGGGACTCCTCCGGCGCTCCGAACAAAGTGGGGTCCACCACGGTACACCTCCACGGCACCGTCGCTCCAGTGGCGTGAACGCCTGCAGTAGGCGCATACACCAGCGCCCAATCGGCCCTCTTCAGGGCCTCCCAAAAAGCAAACTAAACATAAATGCCTGTATATACCTTACGACGTGTAAATAATTCTGGAAATATATTCTTGTATATAGTAAGACGCTTGATCTTTGACGACATCCTGTCCAGCGACATCTTCCCATTGCAAAGTGTGGAGTGAAGGGAGCGAGCGCGCTTCCCCTTACTACTAAATTTTTATATATAGTTATAAATAATAATTAATAATTAATAATAATTAAATATTATTTATAAATAAATAATATTTATTAATAATTTCGCATATTTCTTTTTTTATGTATTTTCTAATATAATATCTATTTTCTTTAGATACAAAGATATGCAGATTCCCTCACATGATAAAATACACCATTTCTTATGAAAATTTGGTATGTGTAAGTAGTGCACACATAAATATGCTAAGCATTTCTGTCCTAATCATAAGTACCATTTATATCTTTCTATAATACACAATACCAAAATATTATATAAATTAACTTTTATAAAAAATAAGCAAAATTAAAGTTTTGACATATGTATGTTCAACATTAGTCAACTGCTAAATTAATTGTAAATCATATCCATATGTATTTTATTATTTTACACTTTTACAACAAGTTCATGAAACATTTTGTAATTATTGTATTATTTGTATGTGTATGTGTGTGTGTGTGCGCGCGCGCGCATGTGTATTGATGAAAGTAAATATGTTAAAACAAGAAATTATATATAAATTTGTTTATATAAATAAATCGGCATGTAATGAAGAGTGTTGCACTTTTAAATGAAAGGTTTACAAAGAGCCACTGTATGATCCACTCCACAGGCAACTTTTTTTACTTGAGCTCCTACTGCTACCTATTATAAGAAGATCACAGATTACTATATGCAAAACTCTCATATAAAGATCATAGATATATTATGTACTTATATCCTATTACTTTATCCTTTTACTTATTTTTTTAAATAAAATATACAGGGTGTTCCAGATCACATTTGTGACAGTTAACAGGGAGCACCAGAATGGATTGAAAATTTTATATATATATATAATAAAATTTTACCCTCAAAGGGAAGAATTGATCCTTTATATGTCCTAGTCCCAATGATCCAAATTTATTGTTACCCCACATATATAAATCTCCTGAATTGGTTAGTGCTGCTAATTGACTAATCCCACAATATATTTTTGTTATCTATGTATGTAAAAAATAAATTTATGAACAAAATATATATTAAAAAGTTTCCGGATTTTTAAAATTTTGTATTATTTTAATTACCTTGATATCACGATTATACACATTATTGCCAAATAATGTAGGAGGGATCATAGTTGGTTTTAATATTTTCTGCACTTGAGGACCAAGACCAAGTATACCATATCCCCATACATAGACATTACCAACATCTATAATGTAAATATATTAATTGGTGCAAGGATATATTAGCACATATATGATACACAAAATAAATGAAACTGATGTAAACAAATTTAATATTTTCAAATAAGATCTTAGTAAAAGTTTTAGTATTTTTTTAAATTGAAAGTATGAACAATAATCAATAAAATAAAGTTGATTTATAATACCATAAATTATATATTAATACCTACTGTTTAAAATCATGCAAGAACATCCACCTGTTGCAATGTCTGTAATATGTCCTAATTCTTGAGATATATTTAATTCTGTAGCAATATTTACTTGACAACTATCTCCTTTGATTGGTAATTGTCCGTACTCTGAATTACCCCAACCATAGACTTTCCCTTTATCTTAAGCAGAAATATTTTTCATTCACTTACTTTGGTTTTTTATGAATTATTTATATCAAATCCAGAAAAAAATATATTCTTGCATACCACTAAGAGCTAACACACAATCAGCAATGCAAGCAACTTTGATTATACGCTGTCCAGCCAGATCACCTTTAACTAAACTTGGTCGATGTTCATTTCGATAATGCGCAAGACCTGTTTGTCCATCGGCACCCCAGCCAAATGTATATACCTCACCTATCTCTGTCAAGAGTATGCTGTTATATATAATGGTAATGAGAAAAATATATAAGAAAAAATTGCAATTATGTAATTAATATTGAATCAGAATTTTATACCTATGATCTTGACCAGCTGCCACTGCAGTAATTTTATGTCCTTTAATATTAGGTATATGATGAACAACCTTGTTTTTCTCGTAATTTTCATTCAATATAATTGGCCTACCACATTGACCATATGCATTATTGCCCAATGTGAACAAACCTTCCGTTGTTAATATTAACAAATGTGCTCTCCCAGCAGCCATGCCCATAACTTTTGTTGAAGCATTCTCTCTCAGCAATGGCAAATTTATTGGTCTTGGAACAAACACCATATTATCAGGAAATCTTTTGTCAGTTTCATTAAAACCTATTATAGAAAAATAGCTTGTGATACAATTTTCAAGATTAAAACTTGTTTTGAATAAAACAAAAATAATTTAATAATTTTAATACAAAGCTAAAATAGGAAGTTCAATTCTTAATTACCAAGTTGCGAATCTGTATTTATTCCAGTTCCATAAACAATATTTTTATCTGAAGAATGTACAGCATAAACTGTAAAACCGTATCCACAAGCAATATCTGTTACTTTGTATTGTTCAGCAAACTGTAATCTCTTTGGCTTTGAGAGATATGAAATTGTATTTTTTCGCAATGCTTTTACTTCCCCAAGAGCTCCATGTTCTGCAAGACCCCATACATAAACCCTACGAGTATCTTCTTGACTTACTGGATATTGAAAAACTGTAAACACACAGTATGCAAATTTAATGTGAGTAAAGTATCACAATTAAATATGTGAAATACACATAACTCTGTTATTTTCTTACTTGGTAATGTTTTAAGTTCAGGCTTTTGAGGTATACACTTCCGACTGTCTAAATGTAAAATTCTGGCTTCCCTTACAAGTTTCAAATAATTCCTTCCTGTGTTGAACATTATTTTTCCTAAGATATCTCGAAACATATTTGAGTGTTAAATAGTTATTTTCATTTTTCTCATTCCTTTTCTTTTTTCGTTCACTAATAAAATAAATCAAAGTATCAAAACAGTTTTGTTCAAAATGTAAAAAACACAAGTTACAAAACCATAGACTTCTAATATCATACTAGATCGCTAACTTCGGTGCTAAAAGCTGAAGTAATGCACAATACAGCGTCGAGATAACCAATCAGCATTCCACCAATCAGCGGAAAAGAGGCAATAATACTTGCGAGTATCGATTTAATTAAAAGTTTGAAATATAAACTTTTGTAAAACATTGTGTGCACGCACACACGTACACACACACACGCACCCGCGCACAAACACATAATTTCCGCAAAAAAAGAATTTACACGATTTTTCACTTTTAACATTATATGTAGTTTCATATGGCTAATATAATAAACAGGAATCTTTTAAGGATCGGCAGGAGAAAAAGAAGTGCGTGTATCTGTAAAAATTCCATCAACATATATAAAAATAGTTTTACAAAGTCTCATTACATTTTGTATTTTCTTGTAAAATATCGAATTTGTTATTTTTTCTCCTAAATTCTATAAAAATTCAATGTATTTTATGCAAAAAGAACAAATTATTTATTAATTTTGTTGTCATATTAGGAGTAACAAAAACATTGTACGCTATAGAGTGATTTAACATAGTGTTATTGTTATATTATTGTATACAATTATAATAATTAATTATAATTATATCTTGTGTGTGAATTATATTATAATTATTTTTAATTATAATTTTTGTTTTTTTATCCATTTTAATAACAAATCTGGAATCAGGTTGTTTGTATTAAATTCATATTAAATAACATTGGTATTTCTTTATTTATCTAATCAAGTTGATTTATTTTTGTTTGATTTATTTATTTATTTTGATTTTTTTATTTTATTTATTTTATTA
>NW_021853592.1:1551453-1560146 GCF_003651465.1 Formica exsecta | reverse complement strand
ATAAAATATATATAAAAATATATATAAGTATAAAATTATTAAATAAACAATAAAAATTATTTTAATATATATGTAATATTATTTGTATAATTTCAATTGTATATCATAGTTTAAGGATCGGCAGGAGAAAAAGAAGTGCGTGTATCTGTAAAAATTCCATCAACATATATAAAAATAGTTTTACAAAGTCTCATTACATTTTGTATTTTCTTGTAAAATATCGAATTTGTTATTTTTTCTCCTAAATTCTATAAAAATTCAATGTATTTTATGCAAAAAGAACAAATTATTTATTAATTTTGTTGTCATATTAGGAGTAACAAAATCATTGAGAGTCATTATTTGCCAAGCTGGGTATTTGTATTATTTCGGACCCTGATCTATATCTAAAATGTATCTATACTATTCATTTTATTATATGTATTATAAATGTTCAAGCTCTCTTGTCTCAATCAATTTAGAATTATGCCAATTCTATAAAAATCTTAAGAAATATTGTTTTCAAATATATTAGTTTTATGTTCAAAATATTTGTTTTGAATTTATGTGCGTGTGTAATATCATAAATAAAAATTATTTCGAAATTAATGAACAAAATTATACAGAACATTACAAAAATACTACGCCAAAATCTGCAGATATATATTTTTTGATCTACTTGAAATTGATTTTTCCATAACAAAAACTTGATTTGACGACAGTTAATTTCAGTTTTTTAATTTTATGGATGATTAAAAATCATGAACAAAAATACAAATAAAATAAATTCTAACAGATTTTTAATAAATTTTAATAAATTTCTATGTTCTATTTCTATTTAATTCATAAGATATTTTTAATTTTTTTTACTGGAAGTTTTTATTAGAAAAATATAATTGAAAATGATCAAAAAATCTATATTCTGTAAAATGTTTATATATAATAATATTTAAAATATTTTACAAACACATTGTTACTATTATTTCATATAGAAACATAAAATAAAGATTGTCCATAAGTATTATATGTCATGCATTGTAACTCATAAAAAAATGCACTATTGGCCATATATGTAAATAATATGTTTGTTACATCTTCAAATGCTTTATTATTTGCATTCTTTATCCAAGCATATGCAAATTGAAATTCTTTTGCAATTTTATATTCTCGTTATATTTATTTATCAACAAACATGAGCTTGAATATCTTACTGTTTTATATTATTGTTACAAATGAGTATAAATTTTTTCTATTTATTTGGATATAATAATAATGATAATACTATTAGGATTTTAAGTTTATAAATGATATACATACTAAATATATATACTAGTCAAACAATGTAAATATGAAAGGAAACATATGGATCCAGTTTGGATAATAGATATAGTTTGGAGATGAAATTGTATAAAATATAATAAAATATATAATAATTAATATGTTATATTATTTTTTTTTCTGACTAGGATTTCTCCATAGTGGCAAAACTATATATTTTATGCCTTGCATTGTTCTTCTGATGACTTCTCTTGCTGTTGAATTTCCATATTCGATATCTACATCATATAACAATAAAATATATGTATTTAAGAGAACAGCACAATTTAAAATAAACTAAAATTATTAAAATAAATTGATTATCAAAATAAAACATACAATAAATAAAATTAATTAATCATTTATTGTTCTTGACAATAAAACTACATGTTACTATTCATCAATAGATGATAAGCATCTTAATTTTGTTTAAAAATTATATGTGCACTTGATATATATATAGGGAAATCCATACTTCACATTGCTCGATACTTTCGGTATCCGAAACGAGATCTATACTTGTATGGGTTTGTTTCTCAGTGCAAAAACTTTCAGTGAAAAAGTGGATCTCTTTTCATGTAATGTGTAAAAATTACTTAAAACTTATTTTATTCTTTATGATGTTACAATTTTTCATCATGTAACAGTAACTAATTCACGAATTTACTCGAATTTTATGGATTATATAGACAGTGCAATCACGGCGAAAACTTTATTATTACTTTTTTTTTTTTTTTTTTGCGAACGGATAGTTTTGTAAGTGTTGCGACTATTCTCTTTTTTTCTCCTCTCCTTTTTTCCCTTTCTCTTCACCCTCTCATAATATTTCTATATATTGTTTTGCAAGTACATTGCTTAATCCAGAAAAATTAATTTTCTTTGAAACTGACGCACTATCACTTGTGTTTGGCTGTTATTATTAGTCCAGAGAATTTAAATATGTTTTTAACTTCAGAGCTTTATCAACTCTTTATTTAGTGTTAATATCTAGAAATGGAAGTCATCACCGTAATGTAACCAGGTCAGGGATCAATGAACATCTATCTATCTATTTATCTACATAGGATATCATATTTTCTCATAGTATTATTTATAATAAATTTAAAAATAGTAATATAAATGATATAGTGATTATTCATTTATGTGATATATCTATTTATTTATTTTTCTAATAAAACAGAAAAGAACATGCACCATTTCATATATAAAAATATTTATCAAACTTTTATTTTAAGTTTCAAATAAAGTCATTTTTAATAAATATTTTACTAAACAAAAAAAAATATATATATATATATATATATATATATTAATTTTTAACATGATTATCATCATATAATTATCATTCTGCCGTTTAGTTTACATAAAAAAGAGTGATGCTTCCTTGCCTATGTCTCGAGATATTAGATATAAAATTGATCATGACATGAAACCGATTGATGAATCGCGCGCGGGCAATTTATCGAAAATCCCTAAGCACCGGTCGATATGCTTATATCTAATCGGGATATTAACAGAATCCTCCCAAAAGAATAATGTTACTATCTTATAAATAAATAATTAAAATTATATTTGCTTACAATATTATTAAATTTATAATAAAACAGAATATTTACTTTTGACATAAATATATTATTTTATTAAAAAAAACTTAATTGATTTTGTGAAATATCTTTAAAGAAAGGATAATTTTAAATTGGAATTTATAGATTGTACGCTGTATAGATATTTTAAAATAAAGTAATTTTTTATGAAGAAATATTTCAGATATATCTATTTAATTAAAAAATAATTACAATCATAATAGTATTAAAGAAAGAAAAGTTACTGACATTTATGTCATATTATAATCTCTTCTCTTCTCTCTCTTTTGTAAAATGTTAATTCTAATACATATTATAATCTGCCCTTACCTGCTTTAGGCTGTACAGCCTTTATTTTCAATCATGTATCTATATAAGAGTTGCTTCTTTTAAATATTTTTATCTGATTTACACTTTCTTCTTTATACATGAAAATTCAAAGTTATTTATATTATATATTTATAGTTAACTTTGTTAATTTTTTTATCGATAATATGTTTATCACAGTAGTTTATTTTATTGTAGTCTATTAATTATATTTTTATCTGAAACATTATTGCCTTTAATAAACAAAATAAATACAATATATAATACGAAATAGAACAAATAAGATTTTCATATAACTAAAATGTATAAACAAAAAATTTGCTTACTAACCTATGATCTAGTCATCCCATTCATCATCATCAGTGGTATCACTAGTCGATTCTTCACTTTCACTATGAATTGCACGAGATCGTTCAGCTAGAGCCCTGGATAACGCACCAGCCAGGCCACCACGAGGTTCCGTATTTGCTTTTACTTCATTTGGAACAGGTTTCAATTCAATGCCCTCTCGTATTTGTCGAAGCAGCTCCCCTCTTGAATCCTCTTGAATCAATGCTGGTTTTGTTTCCATCTTATTAACTTTCTAAAAAATAAAATATTTATTAAACTGACAATGTGTTTTTTATACCACAGAACTAAAACTACAATTGAAGTCTTTTTATCTCTATTTTCAATTTTTACGAAATTAATTTAAGAGAAAAAATAAAAATTTTATATATTTGTTAAAACTATATTTAGAAACTTTTTTCCTCTCCAATTCTATATACGTTGTACCCTTTTCCAATTCTCTCTTTTCCCTTTGCTTGTGTTTCCCTCTCTTTTTCTCTACTATACTCTCTACTATATTTATATATCTAAAAAATATTATTATATATTTAAAAACATTAATGCTTTTCTTTTCCATTCAACAACTTGAGAGAAATATAATTCTAATTTTTTTATATTTTACATCGTTATTCTATTCCTCTTTTAATACACAATATTTTAAAATATAATATTTCTTTAAAATGTAAAAAATATACAAAAGAAAGAGAGAGAGAGAGAGAGAGAGAGAGAGAGAGAGAGAGAGAGAGAGAAAGAGAGAGCAAAAATATGATAATACTCTAATTCTTTTAATTTCCAATAGAAATCTATGTTCGAATATTTTATAATATTAAAAAATTCATTATTTATAATTAATTTTGGTATTAAACTGAAAATAAAATAATTATTTATTAAAATTTATCTGATAAAGTTGATTAATGACGCACAACATTAAACATATTCAGCAATTTTGCAACAAAAATCTAAAACTCTGACACAACCGACAGTTGATTTTTTTCTACATGACTATAATATATTCAATTTAGTTTAAAATTCTAAAAAAAAAAAAAAAAAGAATAAATTTGAATATACAAACTGATTTTTTTCCAATAACAAGATCATTCACTTCTATGAGCATACATACCCTTAATGTTGTACCGCTTCTAATAGATTCCATAAGCATTGGTCTAAGATCAGTGATTGACTCTTCATTGTTGTTATTAGTAGCGTTTGTGTTAATTGTTATGCTGTTGGTGTTACTTGTATCCGGTAAAGGTGGTGGTGGAGGTGGCATGGAAATATTCGAATTGGTTCTAGAGGGAGGAGTGGGTGGAGGCGGAGGCGGAGGTGGTGGAAGAGTCGGTGCTATAGTTATATTGGGTGGTGGTGGTCTCGATGGTAAGGTTCTATGTATTGATGGGATATTAGACAAAGCGTTCGGAGATGTATTCAGAGATAAACTAGATGGCACACTTGGTGATGGAGAAGATACGCTAAGACGATTTGGAGGTAAAGGTGGAGCACTGCGTGTTTGATGCTGAAATACATATATAAATAATATTTTTATTGAGATATACATTAAATAATATATTGATATACGCTAACAAAAAGAACATATATGTTTTACTCCGACTTTGATAAGTTTCGGATATGTTATAAAGTAATTCAAAAATAAAAGATACATGTTTTTAGAAATGCTTTTTTACATATTTAGAGACTAAAACGATGTCTCAAAAATAATTTGGTACATTTCACTTCAATATTGTCAAAATCTTATACAAAAAAACGGTTTCAATAAAAATTTTATCATATTGCTTTTTACAAAAAAAATCACTTAGATTTTTCAAAAATGTTCTATTTTTCTAAATACTACCGTTATTATTTAATGATTTTGAGAATATCTAATTTTTTATAATAATAATAAAAATTAAATACCGTTTTTAATGCTAAATTTATTCATATATGATAACATTGCTTTCCGAAATTAATTTTCATGGCTCATAATTCAAGATTTTCTTAACAAAAAAAAGTTTGATCATGTTATTTTGAAAACATTTTGACATAAGCTACAATAATCTGTAATGAAAAATGGCTTGCATTAAAAAATTTTAAAATGGCTTATAACCTTAATCTCTCTACCCAAGATTAAACAAACATTGGGTCTGTTCTTTATAGCTGAACTGACTGCACTAGTTCAGAGTTTCAGAGCTTATCTTTCTCCTTCCAATGTGGAGAAAAGAAGATAAACTCTGAACTAGTGCTAGTTCAGCTATAAAGAACAGACCCATTATTTGTGTTAAGTCCATCGACATGTAGAATGGACTGGTGAAGGCAGTGGAAGGGATAACTGCACGAGTAGAATGAGAGGCAGATAATATAAGGTCATTTCCATCTCTTTCTAATAAAGCCTGATTGGTTGGCAAAAAATCAGCAGTACTGCTGATCATGCGGTTATCCCTTCCATTGCCATCAGTAGTCTATTCTATATGCCGATGGTTAAGTCTCTCTTAAAATTCTTTAATTTTTATCTAAGACATTTTTGTCCGTAACATTTAGTTTTCAAGATATTCGCTCGTTTGGATTAAAATAGGACATTCTAGAACATCAAATCATAAATTAATGAATTCATTACAAGAAAGAATATAAATAAATTTTTTAAATAAAACCATATTCTCAAAACCATATAACACTAAGGAAATATATTTTGATATCTTGCATAGTTTCGGAGAAATTTCAATGTATCAATTAAAATTGAGACATTCTATATATTATTAATTGTACTTATTTTATTTATTTTATTAAAAAACTCGTTTTATTATATCTTATTATTTCATTATTAATTTTATACCAAATAATATAGAGTAAAAAATAAAAAATGTTAATTGATAAAATTTTAATAATTAACATAGCTTATATCGGAATAAAACTCACAGGTATTGTTCGCGCTGGAACAGGTGGAGGATATTCCTGCCTTTGCGGCAATGCAGGAGGCTGAATAGTACTTTTTGTATTAGCCAATGGCCGAATATCTTCTTGCACTGCGCTCATACCTCCATTCCTTTCAATAAAATCATAGATAAATTTTCGAGTGCCTTTATCTTGGAGTTCATGTTCCGATACACCAGCATTATCGAAAAATTGTTGTAATTGTGAATCTACAGAATCTAATTCCAGACCTTTATTATTTACATCCCACCCCAAGTGTGCCACATGCCTACAAGAGATTAAAATAATATACATATGTCTCTAGGTAATAGAATGAAACAAAATAAATCTTAAAACTGTACCTGAAATTAGAAGGAAGACCAATATCATCCTTTGTTAACTTGCGTTTAAGATCTTGTTCATTTCTTTTCTTCTTTGTTTTGTACATTGAACTACTTGAAGCACTTCTATTAACACCAACTGTAGGTGCACCATTCGATAAATTACCCGGTGAACTTGATGTAACAGTAAATGCTGACACACTAGTTTGATTTTTCCAGGATATAGTGCCACTAGGTTCTACTTCTTTCGCTTTTCTTTCTTGTCTTCTCTGGCGTTTAGCATTTAATTTACCAAGAAGTATGTTCCTATAAAAATATATCAAGTATTCCCTTTAGATGTTTCAATCAATTCGTTTCATTTTTAATCATTTTTGTATTCTGTTGACATACCTTAATGTAATAGCTTCAGTCTCACTTGCAAAGTTAAATGCAGCCATACAATCTTCTGCCTCAAATGTATGAAAATATGATATTGGCGCTTTATATTCCATTGAATTATAAACTTCGTGTTCCCACAACATTACTTTTCTTTGCAAGCAATACAATCGCAAAAAGAAACTGCGTCTTGGGTTGTCTCTTATTAGAGTTATAATACCTGTACCTTTTTTAATCCAATCTCTGTGTAAAGGAGGTTCCGTCAAATATAGTTGTATAACACCAGCTGCTAAACACTAAAAATACAAATAAATCATTCTGTATGAGAAAAACGTTACGTACATATATGTTAAATAAATCAATATGTATGTGTCAAAATGCTGGTTAATACAATTATAAAATTCTCAATTCAGTGATATCATACTAATATTCTTCTAGTCTACGCTTCTTTAGGAGGGCTACAGGAGGTTTAATAAAAGTATAATCTCTTGAAGTGAGATTTTTTTTTATTTAGATACTCGATATCACAAGGAAAATTTATATCCTGTGCACAACTATTCAGTATCAAGAAAAATTAATTTTTCTCGAAACTTATGCACTATCTGGCTCTTGCTAGCTCGGGGAATTTAAATCGCATTTCACATGAAAGTTATATTAATTTCTTTATCTAGGTTATGTTCTGAGAAATCGTCTTTGAGGAAAATTTTGTTCGATGGCTATACCAAAATTTTTTCACGCCGGCTATCGTGTAAAATTTTCCTCGGAGAAGACGTTTTGGAACATAACCTTAGAATAAGAAAAAAAAAATGGTTGCCTTACCTGGCATCGATTGCCTATCAGCTGAAAGACCTGTTCATTTTCCTCCGGTTTTAAGAGTATCGTGCCTCTGTGTTTGTCCGTATTCCCCGACTTCATCTTATCGTCGAATAAGGTTAGAATCTCGTCGCAGTAGATATATATCACCCAGTTTAAAGCTGTTCCTCTTCTAGCACTTAAAACGTTCTCCTCGTCATCATTGAATCATCTCGTCGATCCGTCCATTCGCGTAATCATATGCACAACAATGACTAGCCCTGGCACGATAAAAAGGAAGAAAAAAAAGAGACTTTTACACACGCGAATCAATGAAAGCAACTCCCAATATATCGAACTCCTTCACTCGTCGATGACAAATACCATTGCACTGAAAAAAATTCAGCCAGCCCAGCGGGGGAAATTCGACTGGGACAAGTCATAGACGCACAGGGTATATAGACTGCCCGCTAAAGGACAGTGTCGCTGGTGTCGCGAATTGGAGGAACAAATCACAAATCTCGCGCATGCGTAATAGCGCAAGAGAAGATCAATGCTTGGCCGTGTTCCAAAATTCACTGCCAATACTAGAAATCTATAATATACGTTACGTGAACTATAGATTTTCAGTATTGGCAATGAATTTTGGAACACGGCCCTTGTAGCAGAGAGAGATATCTTTGAGAGCGGTCAGCGGTCATCCCGTATCCCGTAGTATGTCATCATATATCGTCGGTGTTATGGGGGGGGG
>NW_021853592.1:1548565-1551188 GCF_003651465.1 Formica exsecta | reverse complement strand
TGTGGGGGAGGGGGGGGGGGGGGGGGGGGGGGGTAAAGCATAAAGCCAGGTAGATCGGTCGCCTAATAATCAGTGGAACGTGGAACCCTGGTTTGATCCTGGTTTATGTCATCCCGCGTATGAGATAATGGGTGGTACATTTGAGCTGAATTTAATATAATATCCATCCCTGTGAGAAAACAAATTCGCTAATATACAAAATATATGGACGCGATTACTTAACGCTGTTATTTTCGGCTTTTATTACAGTGAATGTGCGTGAAGAAATTGTTATTTTATCCAACTTGAGGAATGTGGGGTTTATTCCTTTTAATTGGATAGCCAATTTTGTTGCACATTTTTTCTATTTATTGTGAAGTAAACAATTATAGGAAGTGCAAGTATGTATATAAGAAGAAAGAGATTTTTTGTATGCATGCAAACGGCGTTTATATCGCTCGTATAATTGTTAAATTTTTTATAAACATGATGGAGATGATAAACCACACATGTATGTATGACAAATCATAATTTCTTCTCCGTTTTTGGAGAATGGATGCTTTCTATTTACAGTGACATAAGCCGATTTTTATAGTCATTTCAACTCTAACTCAAATTTGCAAGACAACAATATTATACAAGATATTTTTAAAGTGACTATCTATTTTGCGAAATATATATTTTCCTGTCTTAAAGGTGTTTTTTATTATATATATATATATATATATATATATATATTTAGACAATATATATATTTTATGGACCTAATTTAATTATTAGTTTCTACATGGCAATTATCAATGTCTCTATAGATCTCAAAGCAATATCAGCTGTTTCGTGGAACACATGTTCAAGCATTGCAGGTGTTATCTTTTGAACCACTTCAGTAATACAATTTCAAAGATTACTATACCTCTAATTCTTCTACTTCAGACTTAATGAAATATTACAGGAAAAAATATCAGTCTTAAATCAGACAAATGCGCTGCCCATGATTGAAATCCCCCATGGTGTAAAGCAATTGAACTTTTATAAATACATGAATTTGTATAACATTGGACATACTATTATTCTTATAATAATTTTTTAAAATATCTCTAATTTCGCTAAAATAGATAGTCACTTTGGGAACATTCTGTATTATATATAATAATTATATTATAAATAATAATTTTGCTGTTGATTATTCAACAATTAAGTTATTTGGAGTTTTATTGAAATGATTGGAGGAGTCAAGTTATGTTCATTTACCACTTAAATGGAAAGTATTCAATGTTGTTTGCACTAGCAAGTCTTGCAATTGTAATAAGAGTTGTGATACTAGTCATGATAAATTTGACCTAGGACAAAAAGGAACAGATTTGAATAACTAGAAAATCATACATATTATGTTACCTATCACGCTAAATTATGCTTTGTTTGCTTTCTACATGAATCAATGTCTGCTTTAAAAGTTTACATTCCATTTATTATTTAGACGCAAAGTAACAAAAGATTTCCATTTATAATTTCGTTTTAGTAACAGTTTTCATAATCTTTGATACATTTATATGATTCTATTTCTTTTAGTAGACATGGTTTTCCAAAATGGATATGACAGAATAAGACATAATGTAACTAATATGACTGTGACACAATCAAAATTATTTAAAATATGGTACTTTAAAACATAATTTACATTACTATTCATGGATTAAAGATGATTATCAAAAATAAATCTTGTCGAATGGTAAGTATATATGTTTGTTAATAATCTTATTGCAATCACAAATGTAAACGTTTAAAAAATTATTTTATAATTTCACATTATGTCATTATTACATTATTTTATTATACATTATAAAATTTTTAGGTATTACTTATAATTTATATTATTTAATTATTAATATTGCATTATAATTTTTTGATATTTAATATTAAGTAATCTTTTATTGTGAAAGATCATAAATAAAAAAATTTTAGTAAGAGCTATTCTATTTTATCTATTTTTCACAAATTTTTTTATTTCCTCGATGAATTCTCATTGTCAGTATGACTCCTGGGGTAATCTAACAAAATAAATGGGCTCGTTTTTGTGTCATTAGAAACTTTTGATTTGTTGTCATATAAGAGTATTTACTGCAGTAAGATAGAGACTTTATCTAATATATAGATTCATCTTATCTCTTTATTTATTCTTTAATTATATAAGTTTTTGTTTATCATTTTTATTATTGCTTTTCTTTTTGTTGTGTGTGTGCAAGTGTGTAGTATCTGTTATCATGTTATACATAATAAGTTTTATATCTTTTTTATGTGCAATAAATTCAATATATGAATATTCTGTACTTTATGTTGATAAATTTTTAGTTTTTTTATGAAATTTTTGCATTAGTGTATCGGTTAAGTTAATGTGAATGTAAACTCTACTCATCAAGATGGCAATTGGAAATATTATCTGTGGTGCAAATACTACACAAGTGAAAAAAAAGAAAATTAAGGTATATTTTTTGTTATTAAGGATGTTTCTCTCTTTTATTATTTTAAAGATATCACATTTTATCATCGATATCAATTCTATTCTATATTCCAAGTGTATTACAATTTTAATATTAATATTTTAGCCGTTATTATTATTATTATTATAATTATTGTTATTATTATT
>NW_021853592.1:1529863-1548346 GCF_003651465.1 Formica exsecta | reverse complement strand
TATTGTTATTATTATAAATTTTATTTTATTGTGAAATAAAATTGGATAATTATATTAAAATATGATAAATAAATAGAGATAATATAAATTTTTATATGTTTAAGGACAATTCAGTTTGATTCTTTTATATGTACAATTCTTATTTATATATTTTTCAAATTATAGACAACTGAACGCAATTGGATAGAGGCAACATTTCAAAAAAGAGAATGTTCAAAATTTATTCCGTGTGCGGAAGATGAGCATAGGTAAGAGTTCTGTATAAAAACTTGTGTATGTAGAAAGAAAAATAATATTTATAAAATAAAATTATGTGTATACTTTTGATGCTAAAGATTTTATGCATTATAAAATTTTGCATTGAATTATAATTATATAAACAATAATATGTTATGATATTATTTACTACAAGTATTGTCATATACATAATATATATATATAGCATTATAAAACTTTATAGCATATGCATAACAATTACACAAAGAAAATATAAAGTTATTAATTAATACAGATATAATTTTAAAAAATAAACATTTTTATACTAAAATATTGTATTACTATAGGTGTTGTTGTGGCAATTCGTATACTCATCATTGCGGAATTGGGGCAGATGTTCAAAGTTATAATCTTAATACTAGCATAGAAAAAGATAGTGAACAATGGTCTGTAGGAAAAAATACTTGCGCTTTTCCCACCGATGCGTATGGTACTATAGAATTTCAGGGCGGCCCGCACCCTACAAAAGCACAAGTATCTGTCCGATATTTTTTATATTATCAATATTATTATTGTACCTATGAGCGAAAAAACTGATATAATTATCTATAATTTGCAGTATGTAAGATTGGCTTATGATACACGACCGGAACCAATTGTACAGTTATTATGTCGAGAATGGAATTTAGGTTTGCCCAAATTGTTAATTACAGTCCATGGTGGTCGATCAAATTTTGAGCTTCAATCGAGTCTGAAAAAAGTTTTACGTAAAGGTTTATTGAAAGCTGCTAAAACAACGGGAGCATGGATATTCACGGGAGGAACAAATACAGGTATTTATTCATGGAAAGAGTAAGTTTAATGAACTTTATTTTTATATGTTTTTTATTTTTGCATAGGTGTTACGCGACAAGTCGGCGATGCTTTATTGTTGGAACGTTCTCAACGACAAGGTCGAGTAGTAAGCATAGGTATTGCCCCTTGGGGAATTTTGGATAAAAGCCATGAGTTAATTAGTCGCGGTGGAGAAGTATCATACGATTCTGTCTCCTCACCATGGTAGGAGAGTTCATATACCTATAAGCAAGGATGTGTTATTAAAACGTCGAATTGTTTAAGAAATTTTAAAATATGTCTATTTTGTGATTTTCTAGGACTAAATACACAGTACTAAATAATCGACATGCTTACTTCTTATTAGTAGACAATGGTACTGGTGGTCAATATGGTGCAGAAATTGTTCTTCGTAGAAGATTAGAGAAATACATTTCAAATTTAAAGTTGCAACCATGTAAGTATTACAAGGGGAGCCGAATTTCTATAATATTTAAAAACTTCTGAGATTCATTGTTAATTTTAGATACACACAGCAGCATACCTGTAGTTGCCTTAGTTATCGAAGGTGGGACAAATACAATCCGCGCAGTTTTGGAGTACGTGACGGATGATCCACCTGTACCAGTAGTGATTTGCGATGGCTCAGGACGTGCAGCTGATCTAATTGCTTTTATGCATAAGTAATAGCGAACTTTTGCTTTCCATGTGTATCTAAAAAATAAGTAATTATGTGTATATTGAGATATATCTTTTATACAGGTGGAGAGATGGACAGACTGGTGATGGAGAAGGACCACTGGAGGGTGTTAAGGAACAAGTTCTGGAAACCATTAAACGCACTTTTCAAGTTTCTGCCGAACAAGCGAGCCAACTCTGTTCAGAACTCTTGCAATGTACACGAAAGAAACATTTGGTATCTATATCTTTTATTATAAATAAGATATATATCTTTGTATCATATAAACATTGGACTGAAAATTATTTAAATGAAAATTATATTCATAGATTACTGTATTCAGGATATCGCAAGATAGACCACAAGAACTTGATCAAACTATATTGACAGCTTTGTTTAAATCGAAACAATTATCACCAGCTGAGCAGCTGTCTCTTTCTTTAATATGGAACCGCGTAGATATTGCTCGAAGCGAAATTTTTATATATGGTCAAAAATGGCCGCCTGGTGCTCTAGAACAGGCTATGATGCAAGCGCTTCAGCATGACAGAATAGACTTTGTGAAACTTCTATTGGAAAATGGAGTATCCATGCGGAAATTTTTATCAATACCTCGTCTTGAGGAGCTGTATAACACAGTAGGTCAACTTTATTTCTGTATGAACAACTTCTTAGTAAACAATTTAAATATGGATACAAAAGAGATATTTTATATTATAAATTAGTGATTATGATAGAACTATTTCTCCTTTAAATTTATTTCTATATAAATAAAATCAAAAGAGAAAAAATATTATAAAAGATATGGTAAAATATGTATATATTTTGAAAAATATGAAGACATTATATTTCTAATATATATATAATTATTTGAAAATTCTTATTTATTTCTTTTTTAGTATATGGAGAAAATTATTGGTCATATATTTTTGTGAAAAATTAGATTGTAAATATTACACTTTTTAGGATAACTTTATAAGTATTATAGTATATTAAACAATTTCTTTTGACGCGCGATGAAGAAGAGCTGAGTGTGCGGCTCGCCGTCCACCGGGTACATGAGGTACGTACATATGCATATATGTCATGCATACCGTAAACATACCGTGAACGACACTCTAGAGTCATGTCAACGCACATATGTGTGGTCTTGTATGAGAAATTCTTTTTCTTTTCACGATATCGTTTTTTACGTTCCTCTCCTATCTCGGTTACGTTAATGAGAATTGAGGTTATCTCTTGTAAATAAATTATTAATGTTTTTTTTTTTTTTTTTTTTTTTTTTTTTTTTTTTTTTTTTGGTGGGTCAATTAGAAGGAAGGCCCATCAAATACGTTAGGCTACATTCTGCGCGATGTACGGCCGAATATCCCACGAGGTTACATGTATACGCTACATGACATTGGTCTCGTGATTAACAAACTAATGGGTGGAGCATATCGCGCTCAATATACACGTAGAAGATTTCGCGTTATTTATACGCAGGTAATGAAGAGATCTGGTGGTGGTTATCAGCAATATATGCACCGGAACAGTTGTGTTCCGAACAGCAATATACGCTATTATGCAAGCTCCAGTGGAAAGTCCGATCAAAGTGTAACTGTGAATCTGCTTACTGAAACATCGCCAGCTAATCGCGATACTCCTCTCTTCCACTATCCTTTTAACGAACTGCTTATTTGGGCTGTATTAACGAAGCGTCAGCAAATGGCCTTATTAATGTGGCAACATGGGGAGGAGGCGTTGGCTAAAGCGCTTGTTGCTCTGAAACTGTACAAGGCGATGGCGCATGAGGCAGCTGAAGATGATCTGGAAACTGAAGTTTATGATGAATTACGTGGCTATGGCAAAGAGTTTGAAAACATAGGTATAGACGAATATCAGAAATTTGTTTAATCAATATAAATCATGTCAAATCTATTTTTTATATAGCACTCGAATTATTGGATTATTGCTATCGACAAGATGATGATCAAACGCAACAACTACTAACTTCGGAACTTCAAAATTGGTCAGGGCAGACATGCTTGTCTCTCGCAGTTACAGCGAACCATCGACCGTTATTAGCGCATCCCTGCAGCCAAATTATTCTAGCTGATTTATGGATGGGTGGCCTTAGAACGCGTAAAAATACTAATTTAAAAGTAATTGACTTATTTGCTAAATTATTTAATTTACAATTGATTAACCAAATATCAAATATTTATGCATTTATTAAATGTTTTCTTAGGTGATTATGGGACTATTTTGCCCTCTGTACATAACGCGATTGGAGTTTAAGAGCAGAGAAGAATTGCAGCTAATGCCCCAGACGCAAGAGGAACATCTGATAGCACTGGAAGATGAGAAGGAAGACAGCGATTCTGAACAGAGTACACCAGCAGGACCTGATGTCGAGGTAATTATTTTTTTATTTCTGAAATATAACAATTATTTCTTGAAGAATTTCAGATGTAATTATCGTTAGTTAACAACTATATCCTGACTGTTTCCCATAAAAGATTGTAATGATTTAATAATGATGAAAGCATGTCATATAAATTGTATTAATCATATGAAAACTGTATATAATTTAAAATATGTACATTCATTGCACATTATTAGTTGAAAGATTATGCAAATCTTAAATACATCAAGTGCTAAATATTAACATTAATTTTTTGTTTTCAATATTACATGATTAAAAAACATATAATCAGATAAGTAATATGGATGCTGGTTTTGCAAAAGAGATCCCAAAAGAGATTTCATCTCAAAATTATGTAAAAACATGCACAATATGTTGTTTTAAAATAATACTCATCTGGGTAACACATAAATCAATATTAATGCATAATCTCTCCATTTGGCTTATATTTTTTTATTTTAATACAGTTATATTATTTTATCATTGATTATATTGATTAAAACAATATAATCTTGTTTTTTATTTTGCTTATACTGTGTAATATTTACGTTATTAACATGATCATTGTTGCACCATTATAATTATGGATTAAGGGATATACTTTTCATACATAACTTCAAAAATTAATTGTCTTTATTAAGGGTGCGTTGAATCGCTTGTAACATATAGACTATGTGGGTATGCGTATTAATTATTTTTTAGACACATCTGCGCAGGAGCCTGAGCATACGCAACAAATCCAGCAGCCAACAAGGCGTAAAGGTATATCTATACTGGTCTGAACGCTGTGATTGTATACAATAATCATATTTTCTGGTGCACTCTTAAACTATTTTTTATTTTATTGTTTTCAGTTTTTATTAGTCATATTTCATAATCATAGTAGTTTTTTTCATGTACATGTTCACTTTGTAAAGGATAATAAAACAGTGAAACATATTCCTTCAAATGTTAAAAACTAAATGTTCTGTATTATAATAATGTATATAATACTTTTGCTTGATGTGCCAAAAAATAACTTTTCTTACGTATATATAAATGTCCCAGTAAGTTGTTGCAAAAGTCTCTACTCTCGATCTTTTTTTTATAAATAAAATTTTTATGTTTTTCCAAAATATGCTATTGAGATTTGCTTATATTATAAATTATAATCATTTATGTGTGTATATTATATAAATTATAATCATAATTTAATTTTGTGAAAACTTGTTATGTAATTTTTTATTTTCTTTTATTATGATTTGATAATCTTATTGCAATCCTTTATTTGCCAAATGAATTAGTTAAATATACATCAAGTGTAAAAATTTAAGAGAGATACAAAATATATATATAAAACTTATATTTATTAATTAATTGAAAATCGTTGTTTTAATTTTTGTTACTATTGATGTAAATATTATGTTATAAATACGCACATTTTTATTGATTTCATACTTTATAAAATAATTTTTCTAGTCTTACAGACATTTATGAATTTCTATTTTGTCTAATTAACTTTGCCTACGATATAAATGTTATTTTTTACGCTAGTTTTTATGGCGAATGATTACATAGAACTAAACTAAATCTCCTTTTTTCTGTTCACACATTAAACATTTTGATATTAATATCCATTTGACCATGCACTGAGAAATTTGTTAAACTTTATGTATGTAATGTTCTTCCCAGTATATACAAATGATCTATTTGAATAGCTCTAAACATTTTACACTTTTCTATAGGCTTTAATTAGCGACGAGCACAATACAACAATAGTCAAGGAGACAATTGTTCAAGAGAATGGGAGAGTATTAACAGATAATGACGATGGAATATATCGCGTTTATAGTCTTCAATCTGAGTATTACGATAATAAAACAACCAGACCATTAAGATTAAGAAAGAAATTATACGAATTTTATACTGCTCCAATTACAAAATTTTGGGCAAATGCTGTGAGTAAAGATATTTATCATTATAATATTTTATAGCGAAATTCGATGCATCCAGTGGAGTGCACTTGATAATTCATAAGTCTGATATATAAAATCAGTTTCATATATGTTAAATTATTTCACTTGAGAGAATTTCATATTTAAACTTCACATTGTTCTCTTTTTTTGTATAAACAAAATTATAGATCTAATAAGTAAATAAATAAATCTTATAAAAACTGCAATACATAGTATAGTACAATATTCTGTTTAATTATTTTTCTTTAATACAAATAAATATTATAATATTGGAAAGCAAAAATATCTATTTTTAAGAAATAATGTAATCTATAGTTATGTATAGTAACATAATATTTACATAAAATAAAAAATAGATTTTTGTTCAAATCCATATGCAATTTCTCTCTTAAGTTATATTTAACTGTACTGTCAAAAATCGTTATGTACGACTAAAACAGAGATTGCACTGATGCAGCCAACCGAAATTCGCTATTATTAACATGTATTCATATTTACTGTCCATATAAAAGGAGTTGCAATAAAAAATACAATACAATATAAATATTTTTTTACAGATAGCATATATTATCTTTTTGCTTTTCTTTTCGTACTGCATTCTGGTACATATGGATGATCATCCATCATTAGCCGAAATATACGCGATTGCTTACATCTGTACGCTCGGATGCGAAAAAGTACGCGAAATCGTAATTTCGGAACCTGTGAAGCTCTCGCACAAGTTTAGCGTGTGGGCGTGGAACATGTGGAACCCATGTGATGCTGCTGCAATCATATTTTTCCAAATTGGACTGGCTTTACGTTTACGACATTCAACTTTCGATGTAGGTCGCGTCATATATTGTGTTGATTGTATCTACTGGTATTTACGAATACTCAACATCCTTGGTGTCAACAAATATTTTGGTATGCTTAATGTCAAACTAAAAGAGTAATTTAATTTTACGCGTGGAAGAATCTGTTTAATTAAATAAAACAACTATGCATATGTGTGTTTGTATTGTGAATGCATATCTTACATAATGTTTTATATCATTTTATAAATACATAATAATTTATATTTTATAGGTCCTCTTGTGACCATGATGGGAAAGATGGTTAAAAACATGATATACTTCGTGGTACTTTTGCTAGTTGTATTAATGAGTTTTGGTGTAGCTAGACAAGCTATATTAAATCCAAATTCTGAGCCAAAATGGCGCATAATACGAGACGTACGTATATATTCTCCTTCACATATATTGTTAAAAAGAAATTCTGTATATATTTTAATTTTTATTTATATATATCTATAAATGTTATATTTTTTCGACAGATATTTATGGAGCCATATTTTATGTTGTACGGAGAAGTGTATGCCGATAATATAGATCCTGATTGTGGAGATGAACCGGGAATGATTCAGTGCCTTCCAGGTCGTTGGATCATGCCTGCTGCAATGTCCGTGTATCTTTTAGTTGCCAATATTTTGCTGATAAATCTTTTAATTGCGGTATTTAACAATATTTTTATTGAGGTAAATGCTATAGCTCATCAAGTCTGGATGTTTCAACGGTTTACCGTCGTTATGGAATATGAACAGAAGCCGGTGTTGCCGCCGCCGCTTATAGTGGTTTGCCACATATATTTACTACTGAGATATTTTCTAAGACACATACAAGGTAAAAGTGGCACCGGTGAGACTTGCGACAATGGATTAAAATTGTTCTTAGAGAATGACGACATGGAACGGTTGTATGACTTTGAAGAGGATTGCGTTGAAGGCTACTTCCGTGAACAGGAGCTCAAGTTACAAATGTCTACAGAGGAACGCGTGAAAGTTACAACGGAACGAGTAGAGAATATGTATCAGAAGGTTGAAGACATCGATAAGAAAGAAAGCACTCAGAATGCATCTCTTCAGGTTGTTGTAACTTTTTAATTAATATATTTTTATTACTAGAATCGCGCGATCAAAAGTAAGATTGAAGACATCGATAAGAAAGAAAGCACTCAGAATGCATCTCTTCAGGTTGTTGTAACTTTTTAATTAATATATTTTTATTACTAGAATCGATCAAAAGTAAGGTTCCCTGTTTTATAACGACCTATTTTATTATTACTTGTGCACAAATTGAACAATTGAATATTGTGTTAAAATAGAAGTTATGACTACTTTCATTAGTCTTAGTCTTATAATTAGACTTAGTCTTCAAAAGATGCTGCGACAATGGATTAAAATTGTTCTTAGAGAATGACGACATGGAACGGTTGTATGACTTTGAAGAGGATTGCGTTGAAGGCTACTTCCGTGAACAGGAGCTCAAGTTACAAATGTCTACAGAGGAACGCGTGAAAGTTACAACGGAACGAGTAGAGAATATGTATCAGAAGGTTGAAGACATCGATAAGAAAGAAAGCACTCAGAATGCATCTCTTCAGGTTGTTGTAACTTTTTAATTAATATATTTTTATTACTAGAATCGCGCGATCAAAAGTAAGGTTCCCTGTTTTATAACGACCTATTTTATTATTACTTGTGCACAAATTGAACAATTGAATATTGTGTTAAAATAGAAGTTATGACCACTTTTCAATATAGTCTTCAAAAGATGCACTTGTCTCATTTTGGCACGATTTTGAACATTTCCTCTCGGTAAAAAATCAGTTTTTGATGTTTAAACCACTCTTGAACAGCTGAATTATCTGAAAATCGTTTTTCTTCAAGATGTTTCTTCAGCGGCTCAAACAAATGAAATTTGGAAGAAGCCAAATCTGGGCTATAGGGAGGATACTTCATAATGTTTCAATCAAATAATTACAAAAGTGTCTGAGTCTGATGCAGAATGAGGTCTGATATTATCGTGAAAAAAATTCATAAGAAAGAGATCTGGGCTTCTCTCTAGAGAGAATATCTATATAGAGCGAAAATATTCAAACTTGTGCCAAGATGGGGCAAATGCATTAATCTTCTCGAAGACTGTATTGAAAAGTAGTCATTAGCTTTTATTTTATTAACACAATATAAACCCAATTCGTGCATAGATTGTAAATAAAAGTAATAAAACAGGGAACCTTACTTTTTGATGCACCCTAGTACAGGTGCTATATATGAGCATAACATATTTTTTATCAACATTTATGAAAGTTTCTTTCATGTTTAGGCAGTCGAGTTCCGTATCCGCAAATTGGAGGAATTGAGTCAACAGACTGTGGCTCATCTTGGAGTGATTCATCGTTTTATGGCAACTTACATGCCCAATGAAGGATTATCCGGTTTAGAAACATTAGACAGTGTTCGACAGCGTCGAGTATCGGAACGATCAGAGGCTTTCTCCGAAGCGGACTCTCACACGCAACTACCAACGGCCGCGCGGCGCAAAAGGCTTTTGCGATCCTTTACCGATGCCGCTTTCTTAAACGTCGGCCATTTGACAGAGGACGACAAAATATCTGAGACTGTAACTTCTCGCGATAATCTAAGTAGACACGATTCTTCTGCAAGTGTAAACGCTCATGACGACGTCAAGACAACCATAAGTTTGGAAACTGAAGGTAGTAAAAATGTCCTCGAAGGCGAAGCAACCAGCAAAAAGGAAGCGCCGTACGAGAAAGGAATAAGTCTGAATACTAGTAGAGAAGTGAGCAGAGAAGCAAGCAAAGAAGTAAGCAGAGAAGTCAGCGTGGAAACTACTAGCAAGGAACAGAGCAAAGAAGTTAGTAGGGAGACTAGCAAGGAGGCCAGTAGCGAACATCCGCCCTCAGATATTAGGCAAGATTCCGCGGAACATACGTACCGACAAGATTCTACGGAGCGTAGTGCATACAGACAGAATAGTAAAACCCGATCAGAACCCGACGATATCATGTTGCTTCCTCCGCCCGGTATCCAGAGAGGCGTGACTTGGGCGGAACCACGCGTGGCTGTAATCCCGTCCTCGGTTACCTCGGCTGGTAGCGCCCAAAGATCGATCCTGCTGACGATGCGCGCAGAGTACACGAGCATAACGGACGAGCTCGAGAGCTATTGTGGTTTATTGAGTCCACCGCGAACGCCGCCGATCTCGCCACCGCCATCGCGAATATCGGAGATCTCGAATCCTGCGATGGCCTGGCAGATCGAGAACGAGCATTTACGTAATGCGGAAGAGTGCGACTACCAGCAGATGGAAGATCTGATACAACGACGTTACTGCGGCAACGATGACGACGATGGACCATCATCAAACGCGCATACGGACGAAGCCGTTGTGAGCTTCCTCGACATGCCCAACGAGCATCGTCAGTTGCGTCGAGCCTCTGCCATCGAAGAGGATTCCCGCCGGCCGCCGCCGACAATTAGCGTAACACGCGAAATCGAGCAAACGCTCGCGCGACCGACGATACGTGACTCGGAAGCGACTGATCCGAACGGCAAGAATTTAAATACCGTACCTGCCCCCGCCTCTGAAACTATGTGTTAAATAACGAAGAGAGATATGCGCTTTGTATAATTATTTTTATTCAAGTTCCAAATATTTAATATTTGAGACTCAAAATAATTGTCGCGTATTATCTGTTTCGTGATCATGTTTTTATTATCAGATATACTATTTATTGATTTTTGATAATGTGATTTGATTGTTTTATCAATGCAACAGATTTTGGACAATTTTAGCAATTATATAAGAAGTTATATATAATTATAATCTTTAATAGTCATTTCTCTTGTAACATATTAAACTACAGCCACAAGATATATCTTCTGCAAGTTTTGACTTGGAACAATTTATCACGGGCTTATATGCTCATGATTTGCGAGATAATTTCGCATATATGGCCTAAATAGTATTTTTTTAGCAAATTAAGTAATTATGCATTTTATTGTATAATAATGTGTATTTTTATCGAATTTTACATTATGTTACTACATTAATGTTTTTAACATTCTATAACGAACGAGACGCATGTATATATGTTATTATCATTGATCTTTCAACGTATTATCGTATATAATAGAAGTGTTAAATAGAAGTGGAATTTCTTTTGTATTCTAAGATTGTTTACTGCATCTTAGAAATTATCTCTAGTGCATCGAATTATATGAAAGTCATATATACGTACTGTGTTCTAGAAAAAAAGCAATATTGCCTCTACTTCTATCAATCATTTGATAGATTCTGTGCATTCAGAATTGATCCTTCCATTCGATAGATTGTAACTTTGATTTTATATACGCATTTATTTAGCTACAAATAATATTGTAGAATAAAATATTGCAACAAGGATAAATCCACTTGTAACGCTGACTGTGCATAAGTACTTAGCGAATAAATCGCATCTCACAATAGTTTATGCATGGTTTAGATATATAATATCGATTGGGACTGTATAAAAAGAAGATATTGTAAAGAATTAGGATTGTGAAAGATAGGCTCGTTATGTAAAAATAAGTTGAGGCAAGTTACAGGACTGTAACTTTATTATCCTTACTGCCGAATACTGTAATCGAGATAATTTTTTGAGGTATGTTTAGGGCCTTACACAACGCACTTTCTATTGCGTTAGATTTCATGGACCATTCGAAAGCAAACCATATCACGCAGAAGTTCTAGTGAACTAAGCCAGTCTGCGTTAGTACAATTGCATGTATCTAAAAACAAAACTTTGATATATATTCCTGTATCCTTAAAATGCCTAATAATGTATATATGTGTATATATATATATATATATATATATATATATATATATATATATATATATATATATATAAAGTCAAGAAGAGAGAAAGTGGCGAATTTAAGCGTGTTTAAAACATTAATATTAATAAAATTTAAAATATATTACTTAATTAAATTTTAATATAGCTATTGGTTTGCTATTTATTTTAAATATATTAGCAATTTTCTACATTTTTGCTTAGATTAAACATTGTGTATAATATTGGATCATATATTCAACAGCTATTTTAATCAACTCTTGTTGCGATGAACATTTGCGGCGCAAATGTACATAATTAATTGTATGTAAAATGTACGTAATTATTAATTGTACGTTAAATGTACGTAATTATTTGTGAGAAGTTTTGTAACTCAATGATGTAAAACCAAGTTTTTAAAAAGATTTCAAATAATAATTAAATTATGTATATACGTGGATGTACGTGTGATACACATAGCATGTCTCAAAATCACCTTTATCAATTTGGAATCGATTTTTTCTTAGCGAAAATAACGAGAGAGATCATCATTTATATTTATGGCAAGAGTTTCCAATTTTTTTATTCATATTTTTTTCTAAGGTTTAAAAACTAAAATTTTATTGAAATATATATATAAAAACTCCCCCATCTATAAAATTAACTGAAAAATATTTTATTATTTTTCTGACTTTCCAAAATTTTTAATTTATGAAAAGTTTTTCTTTTTTAATCGTTTGCAATTTAAAAATTATTAATGTTTTGGCAAGGAAGAACAGAGTCCAAATTAGTCAAAAAACTGCCATTAAAAGGACATTTGGTGGTTTCGGAACATACTATGCATGTTATGTATGTGTGTAGAATGTTCAAAAATTTATGGTACAAATTTTACATATAATACTTGTTTATACAAAGTAAACAAAGCGGTTTTATACATGTATATCCAAAAATTAATCGTTTTTGAGTTACAAAAATGCTTCCAAAAATTTCTTATGACGAAAAAAGATATTTTTATTTTATAACAAAAAGAAAACGATTTTCAAACATATTTACTAACATTTCTATGTTTATTTTAATGATTAGTATACTCGTGTATAAAATTTGTATTATAAATTTTTGAATACTCTGTATAAAATCGTTAATTACAGAAATATATTTAAAAAGGGATATATTAAAACATTTTATAAATATATTTAAAATATCATAAATATCAAAAATCTTGTAGACAATATAGATACGTGTATACACTTTTTGCAAGAATAATTGGCGGCTTACATTGAGAGTATAAATAACATAAGCAATGTGTGAAATGTACAATATGTAATACATAGTGAAAGAATTTATTCAAATTATTACTTATACAAAATTGGCAATAGGGACATAGGAAAATAACAGATTTATTATCATAATTTTTGTTTGAATAATTTCGAATTACAGGTTTTCCTAAATTCACACTACTTTCTTACACTACTTTTTAAACTGTCTGAATAAAGCAAGAAAGGTGTAATTATATTTTTCCATCCGCCAATATTAACTTGAATGTATTTAAATGTGGCCGACAAATTTTTTTTGTTCCCAAAAAATATAAGAATTGTGCGCGTGCACGCGCGCGCGCCCGCGCGTGTGTGTGTGTGTACATATATATGTATAATTCTTATAACTCTTATACACTTGTAATATATTATCAAAAATATATAATGATTATCATACACGTGCGCACGTATATGTATATGTATATGTATATGTATATAAGAACTTCCTTAACTCGTCATGAAGCTGATGCTCTTTTAGAATGAGGCTTCTTAATTTTATTATAAATTTTATAAATTATATTGTTGTGTAAATTTAAAAGCGCAATATTATATATATTTGTAAAATGTCTGTAAAAGATAAAAAAATAATAGAAATGGAAATATTATCTATTATGAGTAATATTTAATTGTTAATTAGTTAATTGCGCAATAAATTTATTCTATATTTAATCAGGCTAATATTAATGTTGATATGACATTAATTTGCAAGAAGTTTTAATATATGTTTAATAAATATATATAAAAACATACATGTGCATATACATATGGCAAATTATTTGCTAACATTAATTTTATTTTCGTACACAATGATATGTAAAAATTTTACGGTACCGACAGCAAGTCCTGTCTTAATTCTATCCTAATATAATTATGCACATATATTATATTACACATATATATATATAATTATGCAAGAAATTTCTGTGTAAAAATATCAAATAATAACTATAAGAATGCTAGTTATTATAACTATTAATATAACAATGATAATAACTGTATGAACTTCTACATATGTTTTCACATTATGTATTTATACTAATTGTATACTTACTTTCATTGCTCCTTCCATCCGCATATAGGTCATAAGTTTACGTCTTGCTGCAACAAGGAGCAAGTATAATCGGGTGACGGAACGACACAATTATATATATATATATATATATATATATATATATATATATACATATACGATGTACATATTCATATTATTTGTACTTTACTGCACACAGATTTACATATTTATTTTTGATTTATATAGTTAATAATATTTTTCTCTCAAACATTTTTGTTGAATATTTCATAAAATCTGAATGCTAGTCGTAGAAAATACTATAAAATTAAATATTAAGATGCATAAATTACGTAATCGCGTAACACTTTGGAGAATATAAATAGAAGAAATCAAACAAGCATTACAAGCGTTACCATTTCGATTTTAACTAAGCTAAATATAAACTATCCAGGAAAAAAATAGTCCATATTATATAATATTTCAATACAATTTATCTCAATTAATTGAGATGCTTGAATGGCATCAAAAAGGATTGATTGAATCTTTATCGTATTGTTCCTAATATATTACATGCGCTTTTATGTAAATTGTATAACATTATTACTTAAGATTGATGTTTCAAAAGTTGCAAACATTTATCAAAAATTTCATTATCAATAATAGTGTTTATTGTGCAGTAGAGTCCCGACAACTTTTCCATATAGGGTAAGAGAAGCGGAAAATTCCTTAAAAGGATGGAAATATTATCTATTATGAATAGTAATTAATTATTTAATTGTTAATTAGTTAATTGCGCAATAAATTTATTCTATATTTAATCAGGCTAAAAGCAATATATAGTTATACATAGCTCTACTTATCGGGGCTCTATTGTACCTGATCAAGAAATAAAAAAATGGAATAAAAGCGAAATAATATGTTTTGGCGTGCTTGAAAAATAGCGTATTTGAATTTTGTAGCTATTTAACGATATAGTATTATATATGTATATGATGCAATATATAATACTGATGTTACACTTATTATCAGAAACAAATACGATAGCACGCCAGCATTAAGTGATCGATGACAATTGAATGAAATTGTTAATTGCAATATTTCGGCATTTGTAATTGTTCACCATCGTACAGCTAATGATTGTAAAAATACGTGCCTTCTTGTCGCACTATCTGTTTTTGTAATGTACAAATATTGATTTTTTTTACCGAGTAAATGTTATATTAATTACAACAGTACTGAATATTACAGATAATATTACATATGTGTTATCGATAAGTCATCAGTTAGTTATATCTCATTCATAAATGTAGCATATATAATAACACATATATTATATGATTAGATGGATTTAATTGTAATAAGAGAAATACACTTTCGACTTTTCATCCATTATTGAAACAATAAAGTATTTACACTATTAATACAGAAAGTTTGTTCAATTTTTCATCATTTAATAACTAATCGGCAAATGTTGATGAGTATAATATAATTTAACACAAAAGCTAATTTTTTTCATTGCTAACATTGTTTATCACATTCAGTTATATAAGGTGGTGCACATTTACTGTGCTTTACACCGAACGAAAAAGCGGGTGTTGGCTTGGGTGGTCGAATGGCATATATCGGACCTGGACTTTCGGAAATCACTCGCCATTCTTGTCTACCAGCCATAGTGTACTTCGGGGCTCTGGATTTTACCACTTCCAAGTTGTACGATGGATGGAAACCTGCGCTACGGGTTACGGGTTTCGTCGCGAACATGCGTCCCCTACAAAATAATTTTTCATAATAACTATATGCGAATTATTTCAAAGTAAACAAGTGATCAAGATCACGGTGAAGAGTTAAAACGTACATGAAAAATGCGGGCGCATCAGCGATAGGTTTAACATAGTAAGGCCCTGGTGTTTCGTCACTTTTTCTCATTTTGGTTCTCCATTTCATTGAAAAGAAAGGACCATGAGAAACATCTGGCAATTTATACTTTGGACCAGGTCCGAGAAGGATTTCTGCCAAATGCAAGGGGTCGGAATGATATAAGAAGAAGTTATATATAATAATAAAAGTATATCTGATTTAAATAAAAAAATATTTTGTTACCGCGACGTTTTAAGGCATGTCCAAAGGTGAATCCCTTAAGTTTGCGTTTCTCAATCATGTACTTCGGTCCTGGACCATCTACCACCTCAAAGATGAGACGATGGTTTCCACCGAATGTATATGCTGGCATTCGATATCTCGAGATACAATGGTTCTTGTAACCGACGAGTGTCTTGAGCTGATATTTAGGCCCAGGAGATACTAAATAGGAAATAATGATATCAATTATATTAATTTTGTTATTAATTTTGTAACAAATGTTTTTTGAGATTAAATGCGATAAAAAATGATCGAAAAAATATTACTAATTGTTGAATGCTACTAGTTGTTAAATATAATAGTATATCATTTACACTACTTGTAACATAAGAAAATATTTGCAATTACTACTTTTGGAATATTTTGCTTTAAAAAAAATGTACAGTTGTCTTCACCCCTGTGTGTGATTAATATAAAAGTTAGATTCGACAAACACATATACCAGTAAAACACAGCTCCGTCTCCGTTAGTATCTTTTTCCCATCTTCATCCGCACCCCCGCCTTTTTTCCGCTCTTTTTTCGATAACATTTTTTTACTTGTAAATTTGAAATTTTTATTTAACACATAATACTTTTGCACGTGTCACATCACCATAAATTTAACTTTATTTCACGAAAGAAAACAATTGCCTATATATTATAAAATGTTTCATTGTTTAGTCACATATTCATCATGAAAAAAAAAAGTTATTACTAAAAATAATAATATTTTGCTTTTTTATCATTATCTAAATAAATTTGTGTACCTTTTGTATATTATACTTCATATATACAAATCTAAAAAAGTATTTCACAGGTATTTACATAAAACAGATTTTTATTGTAAACAAATATAAATACAACACATACTACGTACAGTGTATTTACCCGCGCACGCAGATACACACACACACATTATATATATATATATCATTTTTTAGTTATAAAATGTCAATCTTCATCAAGTTGTGTTATAGATATTCCGGCACATTCACTATGCTTGATGCCAAACGAATATATAGGTTGACGTTTTTGCGTATCATACAACGGATAAAAAATCGGTGCCGGACTGCGAAATTTTTCTGATAAAATGTGTCTTCCCTTCAAACTATATGCCGGACTTCGTCGTTTTATCATATTATGATCAATATTGATATAAGCGGCCGGGCCTGGACTCATAATTTTTTCATGGATTTTATGATAATGAGAGCTGTGAAAAGAGATATAAAAGAGGGAGAGAGGGGAGGGAGAATAAGGGAAGAATGACGAGAAGGATAGAGGGAGTAAGAAAGGAAAGCAAAGAGGGAGGAGAGAGGGAAGGGGTGGATTAATGTATTACATTAAATGGAAATAAAAGCTGCGCGCGCGCGCGTGTGTGTTCTTACATAGAAAATGCACCCTGAGCGCGCTTATCGGGCACTTTGGGTCCTATACACGTTGGTAAAGAATATGAATTTGGTCCAGGTCCTTCATCTAAAATTTTTATTACACCACGTGACTTCATACTATAAGCTGGTGCTCTACGATTGTGATTCATCGGTGGGCACGATTCGGGAGAATAAGCTCCAGGTCCCGGTGCTAAATCTCGCACTATCAAAATACGAATATATATTAATTAATATTAATTAATATTTTCCCGACTTTTATCAGAAAAAAGCTATATCTTATATGCTTACATCTCAATATTTCTCTGCCTCTAATTGTATATGCAGGTGGATTATCAGATCCAGACTTTGTTAAATTTCTAATATTGTAATGAGGACCAGGACCTATTACATAAGTTCTTATGCCAGTTCGAGCTTGCATACTGAACGCTGGATTTCTGTGCCGAGACGGATCATGGCCGTTATAGCCAACTAACGATGGCAATTTGTAAACTGGGCCAGGACCTATATTCAAAAATTCATATAGTGAATATAATTCATGGTTTATACAGCTCAAAATAAATAATTATCGGACAACTTATTTTTTATCATGCAGCTTAACATTTTCGGCTTATGTTCTTTGCCCTCCATTCCTATTGTTACCTGATATATACGAAAGACATAACAAAACGTAAAATCTATATAAAGATCAGTTGAAAAGATAATATAAAAATTAAAAAAAAAAATAGATTCTTTATAACATTACAGGTTATTAAAATATGAATATGTATAAATCATGTATAAATTAGATGTATAATTGATATATTCATAGTAATCAATGTATACCACGCGCGCGCGTATATATGTGCTCTTTTTAATTTTGGCCTTAATTTTTTATAGGGTATTTTATTTCTTTATTGAGAGCG
>NW_021853592.1:1516443-1529810 GCF_003651465.1 Formica exsecta | reverse complement strand
CGGTTCATACAGTGCGATTGGACACAACCACTCATATCGATCGATGTCTAGGGTAACCAGGATGATTGACCAATCAAAAGACCTCATTTTCAACTGGCCAATAAGCATTGTGTCCGATTGATATATGATATATGCTCAGTATTATAGGGCTTCACTGTCGGCAACAGTGTAATAAATAAAGATAAAATTTGACACACACATCATAAAGGCAAACGCTCGGTCTAGATATACTATGTCTATGCACACATCACTGCAGAGAACAAAATGGCGGCCGAATCAAAAGTCTCGTTCCGTTTGATTGTCACTGGACGATGGTGACCGGCGGTGGCGACGACGACGGCGATATCCGCGTTGCAAAAGATGCTGTCCCGATGATGCGAGTGTCCACCAAGTGCAACCAGTATAATGTGCGTGAAATAACGAATCGCTCTAATTGACGGCGGCAGCCAAGAAGGAGAATAAATTGCGCCTGTAAAATACCGGAGCGGCCATAGTCGAGTCTGAATTTACTCCTACGAGTTTGAATTCCGTAACGGTCGCGCGTATTCCAGTTAAATGTCACATCTCCTACTTTGCGTTATAAGCCCCATATGTAGGAGTCAAAAACGAGAGTGTACTTCAAATTAGTTATACCGTAAGTTTTTGACAGTTACAACGTATACTTGGTACAAATAATCTAGACTTGGTCTAGTTTTGTTAACCAGCTTTGCCTTATATGTATTTATTACATGCCACTAATTGAGATCTATTATTTACATAAATGTTACATTGATGACAGATCCATCTGATCTTAATTGGTATTCACTATTGCATAATTTTACGTGCAATTGAATCACGATGGAGGATGTAAATGAGATTTTGGTATGCGCAACTGAATTTATAAAAGGTAATTTATTTTGGATTAGAATCTACTTTTATAACTGCTTAATTATTACATTTTTTTTTCTTTTACACATACATGTAATATTTATTATATATAACATTAAGATTATTTTATAATTATCTAATTTTGTGTTAATTTATTATCTACAAAATTTTGACCAAAAAAAATTTCAGTTAAAATAAAAATATATGAATTTTTTCTTTACTCTTGATTTCATTACAAAAAATTGAACTTGTGTATAGTTTGTCCTTTATATTAAGAATTTAATTCTTTGAGTATCATTTTTGAGATTATTATTATAGTCAATGTATATATTGTCAATATTACAATTGCAATCATAATTTATTTCCAAAAAATTTTGTATTGTATTTTACTAAATACTGCAATCACATAAAATTTATGAAAATGGAAAATTTATCTTTTACTTGCTAGAAAAGGAGAAATAATTTGATTCTTCTTTCAGATCGATTGTACTTTGTCACACTAAGAACAACAATGAAACCAAAAAGTACTCCAAATACACATTATTTCAGCATTGACAATGAATTGGTGTATGAAAATTTTTATGCCGATTTTGGACCCCTTAATCTGGCCATGCTATATAGATACTGTCAAAAGGTCAATAAAAAATTAAAGGGGATTGCACTCAGTAAAAAGAAACTTGTGCATTATACGACAATGGATTCGGAAAAAAGAGTGAATGCTGCATTTCTCATGGGAAGTTACGCGGTAACAAATTTTTTTCTCTATTTAGAATGTCAATCTAATTTAGGGATGCTTTTCTGTCCTAGAAATTCTTTATATTAATAGCACATAAAAAATAGTATAAAATTAAAATATCTTGATTTTAATTCTAATATTAATAGCAAATAAAAAGTGCACAAAGCAAGAATATTCTAATTTTGCATGTAACACCTACAATTATATTTATGTGTGTCCATAATCTTGCTTATCAATTTCATTTTACATATATGTATGTTGAAATGGCAAATGTGAAATGGTGAGGAAAGCACAAGAGAAAAAATCAAGTTTAGGGGATTTCAGCTGTTTGATCAAATCATTGGAATCTGAATGGAGACTGACATTCAAAAATAAAAAAGAATGTCTGACTCTAATGAATAAAAATTAAGAAAAAAACAGAGAAATTAAAGTATAAATTTTGCAAAATAAAATGTCATTTATATATACTATTATATAGATTATACAGGATGTTTCGAAATTCGTGAATCAAATTACTACAGCAGAAAAATTTTCCAAGAATTAAATTATAACCATTATAATAAAAATATTTGCCATTTTTTATTCCAAGTAGCAATTCTTGAGATATTAAGGTTTAAAGCTGACCAATTACAAATTATGTTTAGATGGCTGTTTAAATATTTTAATTTATGAATTTTTGGAAACTTGTATATTTATTTATATATTTTATTTACATATACTAATACAATAAAATTTTTTATATTTTTAGATATTGTACTGTAAGCGTACAGCACAAGAAGTTTATGAATGTTTGACTAAAAGTCCAAATAATCCTTCATTTATTATGTTTCGTGATGCCTCCATTGGACCACCATGTTATCAGATATCATTAAGGGATTGTCTAAGTGCTATATACAAGTGCCATCAACTTGGTTTTTTTAATTTCGAAGATTTCTGTGTTAAAGAATACGAACACTTTGAAAGAGTTGAGAACGGAGATTTAAATTGGATAGTTCCGGGAAAGTTTGTTGCTTTCTGTGGCCCACATGCAAGATCTAAGATGGAAGATGGTGCGTATCTTCCATCTTGGTTGTATTAACAACCAATTTAATTTAAGAGTGAGTGTGTGAAAAAGAATGCAAATAATGAGAAAAAAATGAGAGGATTAGGTGAGTAAATATATCAGTGGAATGAATGGTTATAAGTGCAAAACATGAGTGTATGCAAACATGATCGAGTTTTGAGGAGGGAGAAACGAGAGAGTCGCAATTGAGCATGGAGAAAAGTGAAGGAATTAATGTTAAAAAAAATCATAAAATAAAAGTTGTAAATCACTTATGTATATATACAATTTATATATATTTCATTTTCATTTTTTATGATTTGAATCATTTAGAGTGCATTGATAACAGTGTAAAGTTATATATTACACAGTAATATTGTGTACTTTTTTTGCAGGTTATCCATTACATGGTCCAGAATCATATTTTACTTATTTTCGCCGTAATAATGTAACAACAATTATACGGCTTAATAAAAAGGTTTATGACGCGTCGAGCTTCACTGACGCTGGCTTTATACATAAAGATTTATTTTTTATGGATGGCTCGACTCCAACAGATTCTATAATGCACCAGTTTCTTAAAATAGCAGAAAACACAAATGGCGCAGTTGCAGTTCATTGTAAAGCAGGCCTTGGAAGGACAGGTTCTCTTATAGGTTGCTACATTATGAAACATTATCATCTAACCGCTCATGAAACAATTGCTTGGATAAGAATATGTAGGCCGGGTTCTGTAATTGGTCACCAGCAACAATGGCTAGAGAAGTGGGTATTTGTCATTTCTCTTTTATTTTCTTATCATGATGTATCTAATAGCTTAAAGAATGATAGATACATCATATAAAGGAAAACTGATAAATTATTGTGCTTTTTAGAAAGGAGATATATCTTCGATCGTTATTGAAAGAACCACTGCAACTCGAAAACAGAAATTTAGTCCATGAGTATGGAATATACTCGATAGCTGGTAGACCCAGTGCAGCTTCTTTCCAGGAGAATACAAAGAGTCTAATGGAAGATAATGTATCAGGAATAATGCATCGTGTGGATGAAATAAAACTAGATGATCCTGGACCAGTAGCTGGAGCTAGCACGACTAATAGATACAGTACGCTAACTCAGGGTGATAAATTATGTAGAATCAAAGCCAGAAGAAGAGGCATATCGACGTCTCAAACTTCTCTTAATACAAATACGGGGACATCCACTGTTGGGCAGTAAGTATAAACTGCTTTTATTCTAATAAAAACTTGAAACATATATATATATGTGTGTATATGTATTTTATGTAAATGATGGCACTTGTTGAAACTGACTTTTAGTATTTTAAACTTGATGAAATACATTAGGAAAAGAAGAAACTTGCAATATCAATATATATATATGCTCTATGTGCAGTTTATATATAGTCAATGCAACACGCTTTATGCCTCGGAGATATTATTTGATTGGTAAATATATATCTCACTAATATTCATTAGATCATAAACCATTAAAAGTCGAATGTATTTATACACCTATTATTTAGTCTTCAGGGAATTCAAAGATGTAAAAGATATTAGATTATAAAAAGAGAATGTCTCTCCTTTTAATTCAAAACTCAGTATTTAATAATTTTTGAAGTTATTGATTACAAATGTGAAATTAAAATTATAAAATTGAAAATAACGGCTCCAATACGGCGGCAATAAAGTAATTTTTGTTATACAGTAGAACCTCCTATATATACACAGAGCCGTTATAGATGTTATAACGTCTTGAGATTATCATATTTTGCGACAAGCTATATATTATTTCTTCAATATTGTTGCTTTGAACAAAATGATCATGATTTAAAAAAACTTTACGGCTCTAAAGATTAATGGAGAAACATATATAATAATAGATTTTACATAAATATGATGTAATTTTGTATTTTTCTTTTTATTATGTACTAATCTTATATCATATACATAAGTAAATTATACATTAATAAGTAATATAGGAATTTTAATAACAGTTTATTAAACATGAAATTTTAATATGTAAGAAATATTATGTTATCTTCAAGTTTCTTTGTGTAAAGATATTATAATATAATATTTAATATAACATGTATGTAATATATAACATGCGCACGTGTGTGAACATAGTGTAGTTATATAATTTATAAAGACACTTGTGTATTTCTCTCACTTCGTTTACTAGTACAAAACATATCAAAAAATATGAGATTGTAATAATAATGTAAATTTTTACATATAAGATAGTCCAGAATTACCGTGATTTTCTCAAGAACGATCAATAATAGAAAAAAAAGAAAGAGTTGAATAGTATATAACATCAATTATTTTTCTGCGACTGTATTTTTTAGTATAAAAAATATACTAAAAAATGAGATTATAGAAAGGTGATCCCTGTCATACATTATTCAATATTCTTCTCTATCATTTTTTCTATTTTTAAACTTTGTCAAGAAAATCATAGTGGATGCATGATCTTTCTGAACCAATCTATATTTGTATGCGCACGTACATTAACATCACCCGGAAAGAGAAGAAAAAAAATAGAGTGTTAATATTTTATATTAAAAAAAAGAAATTAAGAATAATTTATATTTCTAAATAACGTTTTATTACGTAATATAAATTGGCAAGAAGATAAGACAACATATTAATATCCCGATGTAGAGTACTTGGACCTCCCGTGTGTGTGTGTGTGTGTGCGCGCACGCGCGTGCTCGTGTAATACAAAAATTATAATAAAACTAGTTATATAGTTGTTAAATGACTAATTTTATTGAATGAATATTATAGTATTTATAATATAGTATATATTATAGTAATTATACACACATAGAGAGATACACATACACCAAGATACAACATAAATACATGAAAATTAAATTCTTAGTTAATCTTTTGTATAAGTTTATCTATGAATTATTTTTTTTATGAAAGTTTATATTAGAGTAATTTGGTGTATATATTAACAAACAGACAGATAGTGAATTTTCATTATCTTTGAATTTTGTCATATTCAAATTAATAATATAAATAATAAATTAATACAGATACTATCTTGGTGTTTCTGGCATATTTAAAAATAATTTATTTATTAAGATAATTATAAATAAGCAATTTCTGTGTTTAATTTTCTTTATAGTATGTATATAAAAGTGTATATTGATCATGTAGAATATTCTATTACTTTTATTTGTATTTAGATGTTTCGATATATATATATATTAATTACTCTTTTAATAATCCCGAAAATTGCAATTTATTTGTCAACTGATACTATATGGACATTTTTATCTATATCATTGAATATATGAACATTTATTATACAATTAACTAATAAATTTAAATTTTATTTTATTTTTATGCATTTTTATGGTGTGTCTTGCTGTATATATAATTATGTTAAAATAAAATATTTTTCACTCAGGAATAATTTTTATAATTTTCTTATGCACGAATTTTATCCTTTAGTGGATATATTTATACATATTATACATATATATTATTAATTTAATAAAGTGCAGTATATATTAATCATTTATTAAATGTAAATGATGTGTAAAGATGTAATGTAATATACAAATGAGCAACAATTCATTAATATTTAACCAAATATGTGAAATTTTTTAGATTCCAAAGCTTAAACTTCACCTTTTTGTACGAAAAATTTATATAATAAATAATTGTTACAAAAGTGTTAAGTTTAATGCAATACTCTTATCTTATTTTTTATGTTCTTAAATGTCTACAATAATGCAATTTTATTATACCTAAATTACTGTTTTATTATTATCGACAATACAAAGATTTATTTATCTACAGTAGCGCGCAGCGAGTTTTTTCCAGTCACGTTAAATCCTATAGGACCATCGGTCTTTAATGATATCTCTTCGATGTTTAAAATGTAAAGACGCCATATTGTAAACAGAGCCTACAACTTCGAGCTTCAATTGGTCACAGTTTTTTCCCTCTATCACATATACTGCTTTTATTCTAATAAAAACTTGAAACATATATATATATGTGTGTATATGTATTTTATTTACAGTCCATATTTGGGATCTTTGTTACAAACGAGGAGTCAGAAAGGAGCCATTACTACTTTAGTGGCAAATAAAGAAAGAGATCCCACTAAAAGACTTTTATCACGATCCACTGCAACGACAGTGAAGAGGTTGGACGATTATTTACTTATAAATTTCTTTTCTAATTATCTTTTCTGTCATTCTTCAACCTATTTTCCTCTATAGAGACCTATTCATTAACACATGCTTTTAATAATATTATCGAACTAAATATTATTGATATTGCATGCATGGGGTTAAAAGATATAGGTCTGTTTATTTTGACTGGAAATTGTAGAAACAATTGGTTGGTCAACAGTAGCTGTGATCCATCTTCCTGCCGTATTAGGTCTAAACCAGCAACACAGAGCCATAACATCAACAACAATACAACTACTATCAATCCTGTTACATCTTTAACTGTATCAAAGGCAGTGAGAAGAACGAAACGTACTTCCTGTATGGCTGCGCAGGCTCATACTACAAACTCGTCTGCCAATCATACGATACCACAGCCGCAACAACGCATGAATATGATTCTCAGGTCGGCAGACCGAGTTACTCGTTATTCACTCAGACAGTAAGTCGATAACTGTCCTTATTTCTCGGATTTGAGCTTAAATTTACGATTTGAGGAATTGATGCATTATCGTGTCCGATTATGCAGTTTTTTGATCTTTTAATTCATTGTTTGATATATAAGTGAAATTGACGTTGACAGTATTTCCTCCTCTTCTCTCCCAATTCCATTGCTTTTGACATTTAGTTTTGCTTTATTGTAATCGTGCAAGTATATTTTTCATATAAAACTATATTTTTGTCTTTTGTGTTTCTGGTCATCACAGATATATAAAGTTCATCTGGTTGTCGTAAATCAATAAAATTTTTGAAACTATAGATTTATATTGTTTAACATGGTCAGGTTAATATAAATCTATGAAGTTTCATGACACACATAAAGATGGTTCAATGTATAAACGAGATTTTTTATACACAAATTTTATTAATGAAAAAAAAGTACACAGTTTGCACACTTTGTTGTTTTTTATGATTGGAATATAATAGCTATTGATGTGCATTTTTTGTATCCCCTTCATGAAGTAAGAGAGAGAACGTTTTGCGAATCTAAAATGACATCGATTTTTGGATGGCACGCATGATTTGCATTTAACAGTTTTTGTTAAATTCTTTCTCCTATTTCAATACTTGCAACTATGATAAGATATTTGTCTCAAATTATATTCGCAATCTATCTAAGATTTTGGAGAGATAGCTTTTTATTTATTAAAAACTTTATCCATTGTGATACAGACGGGTGTAGTAGCCGTTTACTCATCGTGGTTACTGACTGGAGAATCCTGCTACAGATTTATATTCTAAACCTTTTTAAAGTATACGTTACAACTATACCACATTTTTGTACATAGCTGCGAGTAATGCATGCATTGTAATTATAATGCATATGTTAAAAAACTACAGAATAGACCTGCTGAAATGTTCTGCTTATGGTATATTGTCATAGATATTTATATTGATTTGTCAGTGCAGATTGCGATTTTAGCCTTACTTATTTTTCGTCATAAAAAGGAAATCTCGTTTATTATTTGTATATAAACCATCTTTATATTCATACACATACATACATATATACTTATGTACAAAACGTTTTATAACATGTGCGATTAATTTTAATAGTTAATGGGAGACACATAAAACAGTGAAAAAAGTTTATAAACATGTGTCCTATTTGTTTATATATGAAATTTTTTTCTCATGATGACAGATGTTATTTCTCAAAGTATTAACTTGATATTCCCTGTATACACACATACACACGCAAGATTGCCTGTTTTAAATGCTTATTCCTTTTTACTTTTTCGTTTTTGTTTTACAAAATTTTTAGATACAAGATTTATCTAAAATATCTAAACAAATATTTTAAGTATAAGTCTTTTGTAAAATCATGCAATCTCTATGTGGTACACTCTGCATTGTCAGCGGTATTGTAATTTTTTTGACACATAATTGAATCAATTTTAATGAAAAAACGGATTATCGAGTCGTTAGAAATGTCTTTATATCAGTTATAAAAATCTACAGTAAAACTTTACAAAAACGGACCCAACCCCAAAGACCTTGACCTTGACATATGTTGTCAAAATCTCTATCCTGAGTATCCTCCAAAATTACTATACATAAATGAATTTGCTAAGATAAGCTCTATTAAATGTAAATGGTATCAGAAAAATTACGTTCTATTTAGTAAATTCTTTTTGTTAATAACTTTTTAATAAACAACGGGCGACGCTTAAAATCTTTTGGAGGATATCCAGGATAACATATCAAAGTCGAGGTCGTTGGGCGTGGACCTGTTTTTGTAAAGTTTTACCGAATCTACAGTCAAGATAGAGGTATTCCTATTTAAAGAATTTAAGATAATCTTAAGATGACCTTGAAAAAAAAATCTAAAAAAATGAATATGATCATTCTATATATTCTTTTTCAAAGCACCTCGGCTCCCACTCCTCAACACTCGGTCTAGATATACTATGTATATGCTTTCCTCTAAAGAATGGAATGGCTATGATTGGCCAGTGTAGTACTTAATACGTATTAAAATATATCGGTGTAAACTAGGTCACAGACTTCTATATTTCATATAAGCAAAATTTGAGGAGTCGACAATCTAGTAATATATAGATATCTCTATGGTCATGGACAACAATGAAGAGTGTATGTATACTTTTGTATGCTTGTGTATGATACAAATGTAACGGAAAAATATATACAGAAAATATTTGTATTGGCTTTATCTCAATGTATGAGACATTGCATCTTTGTAATTGTACAAAATCAAGGAAGACGGATCAGCTCCGTTAAAAATTAATAAATTAATTCATTAATTCATTTCGAGATTCTCATGAATTTGACACTGCGCACATACACAAAGCACTTTTAGCCTTTTAAAATATAAAATTGATAATTAATTTGTAAATTAAAGTAATTTGCCTTGTAGAATACAATTTAATCTTAAAATCGTAAATATTATCTTATATCGAACGAATTTTTTTATACTGACTGTATCACGAAAATTTCATAGTGACTGTACACAAAAATTATTCATGAAAATAAAGACTGTAATTCTACAGTACAAATTTTTTCTTTTATCTCATAAATTATTAATTTAATATTTCAAAAGGCTGAAAGTGCTTTATGTATGTGTGCATAATGTTAAATTCATGAGAATCTCGAAATGTATTAGATTTATTAACTTTTGATATAATTAATTTGTCTAGTTCCTATTTAAGTAAGTTTATAAATTACAACTTGAACTTTTATTACAGACTACATTTGAGGATTTTCAAATAGATGAGCGATTCAAGAAACTGGAACGCTCTATGAAACTGGCTGTGCTGAGAAAGGCACACAGTGACAACGGAAAGGTGTTGCCTATTGCGAAAAGCCAGCCCAGCATCTCCAGCACCAATCTGGATAGTTTAGATTCTAGTTGCAGGATTCCATCATTGCAAACTTCTATGGTTCAGAGCGAGGTCTTGGCCTCCAGTAATAATCTAAGAAACTTACTCTTGAGAAAGAAGAATTATAAAACCAACCAAGAAATAATGGCCTCATCTAGTATTAAACAGCACAACATCAAACAGGATAATCATTTGAATGATAGATATGTTATGCCACCTCCAATGAGGAACACAGTTTATTGTACTTCTAAAAAAACACAAGGCAACATCTCTACATTGTCAAATTACGAAACAGCAGCATCAAATTTCCTTAATAGGCCTGTTCAGTCTTCCACAATGAATACTTCATCTTTAAACAGTGCTGCTAGTTATGTATCCACTAATAGAAATACTAACAAAGAATACTTGCATTCTCTTGCTGCACCAATGACACCTACTAATAATCTTCAGAGAATTGACAGAATATTTTCAAAATGGAAAGTTATGCTGAATAACCATTATGAATTAATAATTAAAGGAACATTAGAATGGTAAATATATAATATAAATTTTAGTAATTTAAGCATTAAGATTTTTTTCAATTTAACATGTATTTTTTTTTAATAGTGGAAGAGTTGCACATAGCAAACCGGTCATCAGAAGATACTCTGCAACATGTGTAGAGTCTAAATATAAAAATATATATAGCCTTCAAGGAAATATTGTTGATGAAACAAATGGTAATTGTATAAAGTTTTTTTAAATATATATACATACATATATATGTAGTATATAAAGTTGATATATATATATATATATTACATAAGTTAATAATTTATATTTTGTATACAGTATTACCAGATTATATTCGTGGAAAATTTCATAATGGTTTTCCTGATGATTGGGAAAATGTTTATCAAATATGGAGAACATATGTTAGCCAAGGATGTCGAGTGACATTTCGTTGGCCTACTCGTATTACTGATAGCGATGATGATTTAAAGAGTGAATTAACAGAATTGACTTGTATACGCACGACAAATAATAAGACTATTCCTATGGAAATTAATGAATCGATTGAATATATTAAGTCCGATAGTCCAAGTGACAAATCTTCAAAAAATGAGAAAAAATATCATAATTGTTCCACTCATAGTTTTCAAAGATATGAGGAAAACACTTCATTTGTAAAACCTTTTACCTCCAACTTTGAAAAAGATATAATTTCAATTGCGCAAACAAGAAACATAATGTCAGTACATAATGACAAAAAAAAAAAAAAAAAAAAAAATTGGAATATTATATTATTCTTTTATCTAAATCTAAAATATTATAATTTTTCTAAATCCAAAAACAAAAAAGGATAGTATTTTAAAATAGGCCATCTCTTGTGCGTATACATATATTTTTCTATAGTTTTTTATTTTGTAGAAACACGCGCGCGCGCACACACACACACACACACACACACACACACACACAAAATAAAATTTTTCTATATATTTTAAAATGTTTACATTCTATACTAACTTTATATAAGAAGAAATATAGTAATCTAAAATACCAAAAATTGTGGGACTCTGTTGTGTATGACTGATTTTCGTTAATTGATTATTGCATTTTTTTTTTTTTAGATTGATATTGCATGTGACATAACTCCATTAATTTCGGTTTTGTTTTGTTAAAGCATGCATTAAATACTAGAAATCTTATATAGGCCTGGGCAAATAACATTTGAACAGAAATGTATTAAAAGATGAAATTTTTATTATATACAATCCATAGTCCAGGCCTCATAATGTATAACATTACAAATAGTGTTTAAGGGAGAAAACAAGGAGCACTAGAAGTGGCTAACAAACCGATCCTATTTATTTCTGTGACTTGCAGTGCACGCACAACAAAAAGTTATAAAAGTGCATTTATCAGATGACTAACCGATATTCCCAGTGGCGTTGGGGAGGATTGTCAGGTAACTGGAGCATCTCACCAGCGCCGAAGATCTCATCGCTTAAACCCCATCATTTAATAAAAAGTACTTCACACTGACCTTCAATCCGTCTTCAAATCAAGTGAGTTTTGCCCAGGCTTTTATATCACAAATTAATGAAGATCAAACTCTCTATCTCTACAATCATCAACACTGCATTTATTAATATGGTTTTATTATATTTGCATCACATGGAATATGAATTTGTTGCAGTGTTATTTAACTCATAAAGTTCACACAGCTTTTATAATTGTTCTTTTACATATCAAAATATTGCGATCTATTGAATGTCTACAAGAAAAAAGAATCAAGTTTTTTGTGTATATTATTTATACATTTAATCTCTTTTTCTCTGGTTAAAATAAGCATTTGTAAATACGTATTTTTAAAATTATTTTGTCTATACATAATTTGTTTTTAATCATTTTCGGTTTAGCTAAAATGTTTATTTAATACGCATATATTCTTTTTGCGATATCTGGTGAATATGTATTTTATGATAATATAATCTAAAATATACTTTATTCTTTTATCTTTATTCAAAAGCTTTGCAGAAATATTCAGTTATTATTTTTATTATTTTAAAGAAAAGAGAGAGTTAATTCTTCCAATATCATACATATAACTATAATTAATAGTCCCCCTATTATTATTAATATTCTGGAAGAGTCAACCTTGATTTTGTTAAATGATTAAACGAGTGATAATTTTGAATGTATTTAAAATTAAAAAATTTGTTATATTTTTTGTTATATTAATACATTACTTAAAACAATTAGGCGATCATTTTAAAACTTATGAATTTTGTCGATTTTCAAGAGGCCGTATCTCAGTTTCGGGAGATCAGTTAGGAGATTTTTTTTGCTAAAGAATGAAGCCTTGACTTTATGGTAGCTATAGGATGACATTTACCGTTCCATCGGACTGTCTTTTTTTGAAGACCAAAAATAAAATGTGCAAAAATCCCAGAAATTTTATTTTGTGGCCTTCCACGGGAAAAGCAAGGATGAAACGAAAAATGCTACCACATAGGCTTGGAAATCGGGAACTTGCCCTTTAAAACGCGCCTAAAAGAATTGTCCTACGATCCCCTGAAGCTGACGTTACGGTCTTTTAAATATCGACAAAATTCGCAAGTTTTAAAATAATCCTCTAATTGTTTTTAGTAATATATTATATGTAAATTTTTATATATAACTATATTATAT
>NW_021853592.1:1500065-1514822 GCF_003651465.1 Formica exsecta | reverse complement strand
ATATATTATATATATATATTATATATACACAATATATATATAAGTTATGCATGTTATGCATGAAACAAATTATTGTGGACCGCAATTGGATAGTTGAAAGAAAAGGTTTATTTATCATTATTGTGGTATAGAATACAAACTAAATATATTATATATATATATTATATATACACAATATATATATAAATTTGTATTGTTATGCATGAAACAAATTATTGTGGACCGCAATTGGATAGTTGAAAGAAAAGGTTTATTTATCATTATTGTGGTATAGAAAATGTACATTACAAACTAATTTTATAATTTTCGGTTTTAAATAATGTTAAAAATCTCTGAACACTGTAAATGATGGCACTTGTTGAAACTGACTTTTAGTATTTTAAACTTGATGAAATACATTAGGAAAAGAAGAAACTTGCAATATCAATATATATATATGCTCTATGTGCAGTTTATATATAGTCAATGCAACACGCTTTATGCCTCGGAGATATTATTTGATTGGTAAATATATATCTCACTAATATTCATTAGATCATAAACCATTAAAAGTCGAATGTATTTATACTACATATATATGTAGTATATAAAGTTGATATATATATATATATATTACATAAGTTAATAATTTATATTTTGTATACAGTATTACCAGATTATATTCGTGGAAAATTTCATAATGGTTTTCCTGATGATTGGGAAAATGTTTATCAAATATGGAGAACATATGTTAGCCAAGGATGTCGAGTGACATTTCGTTGGCCTACTCGTATTACTGATAGCGATGATGATTTAAAGAGTGAATTAACAGAATTGACTTGTATACGCACGACAAATAATAAGACTATTCCTATGGAAATTAATGAATCGATTGAATATATTAAGTCCGATAGTCCAAGTGACAAATCTTCAAAAAATGAGAAAAAATATCATAATTGTTCCACTCATAGTTTTCAAAGATATGAGGAAAACACTTCATTTGTAAAACCTTTTACCTCCAACTTTGAAAAAGATATAATTTCAATTGCGCAAACAAGAAACATAATGTCAGTACATAATGAAGATAACGAGCAAAATATTAAATCGAATGTAAATCCAGTGGTTAGTTCCAAAGGAATGAATAAATTAAAAGATATTATCCACGAGGATAAACTACATATAATAATCAACAATTTGGCAGACAGAAATTGTTCTCCAAAATATATCGATAAAATTATTGAGATGTTTGAGTGCTTGGACTACATAGTATCTTACAAAGCGAAATCGGAATGTACTGATGACTCTGCGGTTTTCGTAAATTATGGGATGTCGTCCAAGCCCGAAACGATTCCGCTGCAATCATCACTCTCGTGCAACAATAGTTGTACGAATACTAATAAGTTTGGGAACGGTATAATGGAACAATCGAAAAATTATATGCATCCCACTGACTTGAGATATGGAAATATAAAAGATGATTCTAATTCTGCTCAATTATCGAACCCAATGAATATTAAGCCGGAGCACTATAATAACAACGATTCGGATGAATCAGAGAGCGAGACTTATACGGGTGTACCCAAAATATCGAAGATTGAACGAGTCTTACATGCCAGAAAAGCATCCAGAAAAATATACAATCATAAAGTAAGGAAGAAACGGGAAAATCCACAATATAACACCAAAAGAATCTAGAACGATATCGAACGAATTTTTTTATACTGACTGTATCACGAAAATTTCATAGTGACTGTACACAAAAATTATTCATGAAAATAAAGACTGTAATTCTACAGTACAAATTTTTTCTTTTATCTCATAAATTATTAATTTAATATTTCAAAAGGCTGAAAGTGCTTTATGTATGTGTGCATAATGTTAAATTCATGAGAATCTCGAAATGTATTAGATTTATTAACTTTTGATATAATTAATTTGTCTAGTTCCTATTTAAGTAAGTTTATAAATTACAACTTGAACTTTTATTACAGACTACATTTGAGGATTTTCAAATAGATGAGCGATTCAAGAAACTGGAACGCTCTATGAAACTGGCTGTGCTGAGAAAGGCACACAGTGACAACGGAAAGGTGTTGCCTATTGCGAAAAGCCAGCCCAGCATCTCCAGCACCAATCTGGATAGTTTAGATTCTAGTTGCAGGATTCCATCATTGCAAACTTCTATGGTTCAGAGCGAGGTCTTGGCCTCCAGTAATAATCTAAGAAACTTACTCTTGAGAAAGAAGAATTATAAAACCAACCAAGAAATAATGGCCTCATCTAGTATTAAACAGCACAACATCAAACAGGATAATCATTTGAATGATAGATATGTTATGCCACCTCCAATGAGGAACACAGTTTATTGTACTTCTAAAAAAACACAAGGCAACATCTCTACATTGTCAAATTACGAAACAGCAGCATCAAATTTCCTTAATAGGCCTGTTCAGTCTTCCACAATGAATACTTCATCTTTAAACAGTGCTGCTAGTTATGTATCCACTAATAGAAATACTAACAAAGAATACTTGCATTCTCTTGCTGCACCAATGACACCTACTAATAATCTTCAGAGAATTGACAGAATATTTTCAAAATGGAAAGTTATGCTGAATAACCATTATGAATTAATAATTAAAGGAACATTAGAATGGTAAATATATAATATAAATTTTAGTAATTTAAGCATTAAGATTTTTTTCAATTTAACATGTATTTTTTTTTAATAGTGGAAGAGTTGCACATAGCAAACCGGTCATCAGAAGATACTCTGCAACATGTGTAGAGTCTAAATATAAAAATATATATAGCCTTCAAGGAAATATTGTTGATGAAACAAATGGTAATTGTATAAAGTTTTTTTAAATATATATACATACATATATATGTAGTATATAAAGTTGATATATATATATATATATTACATAAGTTAATAATTTATATTTTGTATACAGTATTACCAGATTATATTCGTGGAAAATTTCATAATGGTTTTCCTGATGATTGGGAAAATGTTTATCAAATATGGAGAACATATGTTAGCCAAGGATGTCGAGTGACATTTCGTTGGCCTACTCGTATTACTGATAGCGATGATGATTTAAAGAGTGAATTAACAGAATTGACTTGTATACGCACGACAAATAATAAGACTATTCCTATGGAAATTAATGAATCGATTGAATATATTAAGTCCGATAGTCCAAGTGACAAATCTTCAAAAAATGAGAAAAAATATCATAATTGTTCCACTCATAGTTTTCAAAGATATGAGGAAAACACTTCATTTGTAAAACCTTTTACCTCCAACTTTGAAAAAGATATAATTTCAATTGCGCAAACAAGAAACATAATGTCAGTACATAATGAAGATAACGAGCAAAATATTAAATCGAATGTAAATCCAGTGGTTAGTTCCAAAGGAATGAATAAATTAAAAGATATTATCCACGAGGATAAACTACATATAATAATCAACAATTTGGCAGACAGAAATTGTTCTCCAAAATATATCGATAAAATTATTGAGATGTTTGAGTGCTTGGACTACATAGTATCTTACAAAGCGAAATCGGAATGTACTGATGACTCTGCGGTTTTCGTAAATTATGGGATGTCGTCCAAGCCCGAAACGATTCCGCTGCAATCATCACTCTCGTGCAACAATAGTTGTACGAATACTAATAAGTTTGGGAACGGTATAATGGAACAATCGAAAAATTATATGCATCCCACTGACTTGAGATATGGAAATATAAAAGATGATTCTAATTCTGCTCAATTATCGAACCCAATGAATATTAAGCCGGAGCACTATAATAACAACGATTCGGATGAATCAGAGAGCGAGACTTATACGGGTGTACCCAAAATATCGAAGATTGAACGAGTCTTACATGCCAGAAAAGCATCCAGAAAAATATACAATCATAAAGTAAGGAAGAAACGGGAAAATCCACAATATAACACCAAAAGAATCGAGAACGAATCTGAATGTGCTCACGCGGCGATTTCAATCGCTAACAATAATAAGAGTTCATTTTCTGAATCTGCTATTAGTATCACAAAAGATGAAGTAAAAACAATAAATATGAGAAAATGTGATGAAATAATAAATAATGCCCAAAGATCACGAGAAGACACTTTTTGTAGTCATCCGCGGAGGAATAATTTCGATGTGTATGGTGCAAACAAACCTGCAATGCAAACTGAACAACCACCCGATGCTTTTGAAGCACAGAGAGTTAACCTGAATGTTCTTGCAAAGGAACAGAAAGTTTCGCACAAAATTCAAGAAAATGCATATTCGCAATTTGTTGCAGATACCAATTACGCTACCAATTCTAACAATGATGTTAAGATTATAAGCATAAATATGCAGAAAAGAGACGGAAATATGATAGCATCACACTCTAATCTGAAACAAGACATTGTGATTAGTAGCGAGAGTGACTTCCCTGAAAAGCCTCTTGTCTTGCGAGAATCACGTAGAGAATTTATCGAACAACCAAAAAGCGAAACCGCGACGAAGAGATCCAAACCTAGCATAATCAGTTCTATACCAGTAAACTTGAAGTTAAAGATAAAAAAAGCAGATTCCAAGCCAGAACAGTTACAAGCTTCGGATGTGAGTATTATAGAAATCGAGGAGGGCAAACAATACACCAATATTCAGCCATTGGAACAAGTTCAAAAGAAGAAATCCGTATCGAAAATGTCAACCGTTACAACAGAAGCAACCATCGCAAATGATTCTTATTCGACAACGGCAGCCAATGATAAAAAGAAAATTTTCCCAACAACGAATAAGGATATAAATCCCACTAATTTGACGAATCCAACAATTGAACAACGTAAAAGAAATAAGCTTGAAATTGAAAATAATCCCAAAGTGCTGTGCGCATGGATGCCGAAAGTAATGTATTATGCGAAATCGAAATTTCAATTAGGCTTGACCTTTGAAGGAAATTTGCTCAAGTGAGTGTTCTTAAATTTAATTAATTTTGTTAATAATTATATGACAATATGAAATTATATTTCTTTTATTTATAGTGAAGCTGGTCATGTTGTGCATAGAAAATTTACGACGGATATTGTGTTGAAACGACTATCGGCTACACTGATCGAAACAGTGAATCACGAATTCTATAAGCTTTTCGGACACTTGAAGGATAATAAGCACGGTAGAGTATCCAAAATTTGGTAACAATAATACGCATACCACAAATATTTATTAACTTTAGTCATTTTTCCTTTGCATTATTTAGTTATTCCTAAGAAACTTGCAAAACAATGTCGTAACGGATGTCCTGCAAATATCGAAAAATTTTGTCTGGCTTGGAAAAGTTTGCAAAACTGTATGTGATGCAATTTCTCAATATATTTTTTAAATTTTTTATGAATATGTTAAGATTACACGTCTTCTCTATGAAAAAATTTGTTCCTTAGGTCAAATACAAACAATGAGTGAGAAACCTCATGATACATCCATGAACTCATTGAATACATCTGTTAGTTTGAGAGGTCGTAGAATCGTACCTCCCTTATCTTATTGGACAGGTAAGAAGGGAAGAGAGGGGGGGAGGGAAAGAATAAATAAATAATAAAAATACAATTTAGAAATAGAATAGATCGATTTTTTTACTAAATAAAAAAATAGATAACTTTTCATTTAAAGGTATTTTATAATGTTATTTTTTTTCTTTTCTAAACAGGTGAACGCATAACTTTAAAAGATAACAATTTAGTTTATGACCCGGGCAATTCACAGGAATCATCATTATATTCACTAATTGATTCTTCAAAATTGGTAAATTGTAATATAATTACAAAAAAAATGTCTCAATGATTTCTTATAACATTTGCTAAAAATGTACATTTTTTATATTATGTGAAATATAGAGTAGTGAAAAAACGAAAAAACAGAAAGTAAATTTCAAGAACACATCAGAAGAGCAAAAACAGTTGTTCAAATCGAATGAGATTCCTGGTACAAATAAAAATCAAGTAAGTTCGATTATATATCATATTTCTCTCTCTCTCTCTCTACTAAATATAAATTATTAACGAAAAATGTATGGTTTACTTTTAATTTAGACGATCATTATTAAAAAAACTCCATCTTCTAACAAGTCCCCTATGACTAAAGCTGCGAATAGCACAAAGAGATCGGAAAAATCGAATAAATCTCGGAAATCCCGGATTAATGGTAAACGACATATAAAACAAAGTTTGACGTTCTCATCGACCGACTCTAGTGAAGAAGAGCAAAACGTATTTCCGTTAAAGGTAATGTTAAAATTGATTTATAAGCAAAAATGGAGTTTTCGTCATATGTTCTTCTTTTTTATTACATATTTTTTGGAGAGATTATGTATGATTTTTTTTTTATACAGCGTATGCGCACTCGACCAAGCACAAAAAGAGAAGCGCCGTCGCAATATACGATGACATTGAGGAAACGGCGTAAGATAGAGGCATCCCCGAATTCGACCAAACCCCAGTGATTTTCATATTTTTATTTAATGCTTTTTTTATTTAGAGATGCAAAATTGCATCACCCGGTTTATATTACTATGTATTTTATTTTAGAAATTCACCAACAAAGAAAACAAGACACAACATGACATATACTTATTATAAGGATATTTTACCGGCAGAAGATTTTCTATCAGAAGTAACATCTATGTAACCTCAATAATTTTTTTCAATATTTTTATGCTACATAATCACGTGTGATATTAAGTGCACAAAAATACGCGCAGAAATTTTATATTCCAAGAGATTTTTCTTCTATATATCTCTCGCTACATATGTATTTTTTTTCTATATATTTTTTTATATGTTATTTATATCTTGTAAATTGAAAACAGAAAAATTGCAAAATATAATAAAATAGAATATACAAAAACCTTAAAATCGTCCTTGCGATTTTTGTGCGTTTACGACAGTATACAAAACAGAAAGTCATTATTTATTAATAAAAAAATATGATAATATTGAAGAAATATTCTTGCGCAAAACTTGCTGCGATTATTTTTGTAATTTAAAAGGAGGAAATAAAGAAGGATTATAAATATATATATATATATATACTTATAGATATAAAAACACGGACTTTTTTTTTATATTGCTTTTGTGTTTAATGTTACCATTTAACAAATATATAAATTGTATGTACGAAATACCCTCTGCGCTCTAAGCACACAAACTTCTATATATAATATATTATATATATATATATATATATATATATATATATATATATATATATATATATATATATATATATACACATATATACATACTATATATTCTGTATATTATATAAAAGTCTCTGCAGCTTTAAGAGTCTAATCATATAAGAAATATAATTTATTGGTGCATATTCAAATAAAAATTACACAAAAATAAAATAGTCACTTGTTTCTATTTTACACGAATAACCATGTAATATATAGACTTTCATATATTTTACACAAGGAAATATGTATTCGTAACAACCAGACACTTAATATTAAATGGATAGGCTATTTAGCGGTTTCAAGCAAATATGTGATATTTTTTTTAATTTTCTTGATATATGATATATAAAAAAAAAAAAAGATTATTTGAATATATATAATGCACTCGTATTTAAGAGATGCAGCTCTATCGCTGCTGACATGATAAGTAATTCGATTCTCTTAATCAATTAGTTTCTCCTACATGTGTGTATCAACGGCATCAATAATGTATTTTTTAGTATGCTCGGTTTCGAAGCGTTTTCCAATACTATTTTATAAGTATAAGATGCCCTTAGAAAATTATTACAACATTAATTCATAATTGCATAATTTCGTATTCAATATCTGTTCTATTGTGTAACTGATGAAGAATTTACTATGCTTATATCATATGCATATCGGCATTGATTAAGTTTAATGCGAGCAATCAATGTCCTGTCATCTAACGATAAAATAGATGCCAAAATCGTCAATGCATTTGCCGTTTAATGCACAATGTAAATATATATTATATTTACATCATGGTTTAATATTAATTATGTGTGTGTGATATGACATAACTAATAAATATAATCAACTATATGCACAAGATGACGACGACCCCGTTAGCTTTCATCATATAGGGGAGTACCGTCTCCGCTGAGGGACATACTTCGTGGACTAGAATTTGTATGTGGGGTACCTCGCGGGGATTTATATGAAGGAGTTCGCGTAGATGAAGGTCTGCTCCTTCCGGAGGGTGTTGTTCTGCCAACCGATTCCTCGTAGCTACGTGGGGTCTTCCTGGATTCCTCGTATCTGGGTGTTGATCCACTAAAAGTACATTTAATCATTAATGAGTTAGTTGAATAAGGAGCTTATCAATCCAGCAAAACTCTTTACACATATCCACAGGGTTTCTACTCAAATCTTGTAAAAAAATTCCCTAAAAATTCTCTGATCTTCCTGGTATTTTGAATTCAAAATTCCAGATAAAAAGAAAATTTTAAAGATTTTCTGTGCAATTTTCTAAAATAAAATTTTTTAATGTATGCTTTTTCTAATCCTTTTTTCATGTTTTTTCAAAGAGTATGCACTCTGACATCTCAAGTAGGAAATCAATTGAATATACAAGTTTGTATTGCACGTTTTATTTAATATTATGCAGTAGGTAGATAGTTTCCAGCATCTTCCACAAGTTTCGCCAGATAACAAAACAAAGAAAATAACGTTATGTACTCACGAGACTCGAGGATTACTTTTTAGACGTGCCCACGCTTCGGCCGCTTTCTTCCAGTCTGTTGGATCACCGGAGGGAGTGGATAAGGGTGGCGTAGGTCTGTGCGATTGAGCGGATCTGTGATGACCGGGTGTCATCGAAGGTGGTGGCGGATGCACGAAGGGTCCCTGATGATGGCTTGGCGTTTGTTGGCCGTATCTGGGAGTAGGCTGGCCATGATGCGGTGTGTGATGAGGCGTTTGGTATGGGGTCATGAATGGGGTTTGGCCGGACGGCGTGTATGGTGTATTCGGATACGTGTGCACTCCGCCGTAACCGGCGGCGCCGGCCGTCCCCGGGGTATGTGGCGGATAATGATGCGGTGTCTGATTCGCCACTTGCGACAGCGAATGCAGCATGTGATGTGGAAGATTCTGCGCGACTCGTTGGATTGCTTCTTGATTCATTCCTGTATCGATCAAAATGGCAATGTACAGAACCATTCATAGATAATCTCAATCATCTCGTTGGATAAAGTTCTCGGCAAAATAGCTAATAATGCAGAATAAGATGACAGATGTTTTGTTTCGTAGTATAGTTTGCATAATTTGTTTGTCTGTGTAATGTTAATATATTCACTGTAGTATGTGTGTGTGTGTAGAGAGAGAATGGAATGTAAAATATATTTCAAAATATATAATCTAACATTTTATTTTAAAGTTACAATTTATGGTAATAATATAGACTTACCGCTAACTGCTCCCGGTGTAGCAGTGTAAGGTGTTCTAGAAGTCATCGCACCGCGTGGTGTACTGGGAGTGGATTGCCCAGGGACCGGATCTCTGAAATGTTCCTTGAACCAGCGCAACAAGTCGCTCACCCTACCAAACATCTGTCCGCGAAATTTGAAGCCCTCGGACGTCACTGTGACGTATTCATGGCGACAACGAGTGCGTGGCAAATACGAGAGCAGAAACTTTCCAGGATAGGTCTGTTAAAAGAGAAGAAAAAAAACATTTATATTAGATTTTTTTTTTTAACATTACGCAATGTTAAAAATTCGTTATGCGTTTATTTACCCTAGCTGCCGATACTATGTAGGGAATCCCACCAGGGTTCTCCTTCTTTTGTTCCTTCAATACCTCCTCCGCTTTGTCTTTGATTCCCTCCACGGTTGGCTTATAATACTTAAAATCTAGCAATTCGGAAGCATAAGCAGCCATAGGATTAACGTGTCGAGCAATAATCTCATCCAAATCCTCGAACTCCTCATTACCAATCCAAAGACTTTGTCCCAATGAAAAAGCGTTTTCTTTGCCCTCCTCGCGAACGTCAATGTGTTGCAGGATATCATCGGTAACCTTCCAAGTGACTGTCAAGTGATCAGCACCCTTACTACTCGGTCTCACTATCGCTTCGCCTTGTTTCATCGTCTGCATCAGTTTCACGGTCTCGGCGAAACTAATGTTATGGAAAGACGGATGGACAATCACGCGTTTCACGTAAATTTGTCGTTGCTTCGCTTTCTTCGCATCTTCCTCCACCTTCATGTCCTTCTGCTCAGTCTCAGTATCGTAAAATGGATCCCGTTGCGGTCTGCAAATGTAATTACGATTTCATATAATCACTGATTTATTACATTGGTGATATTACATGATTTATTACATTGAGATTAGAAATGTACTAAAAAAAAAATGGCTACATTATAAAAGTTATGTTAAAGAAGTATTTTAGATTGGCATATTGTTTTACAATGCATGTGGATTTCCTATTTTAATATAATAATTTTAAAAACAGTAGAGAGAGATTTATATAAAAACTATCTGACTATATACTATATTTACTTGCATAATCTGCTTACCTCCATTCATGGTTTTTGTCAGATAGGTCGCTACTTTTGCTGGTGCACTCGACGCTGAATCGATCCACTTCGATTTTAATAATACGGCAATGGATGATTTGCCCCATACCGACTCTTTCGCAGGGATTTGCGACGTGTCGATCGGATAAGTTTTTGATATGGATATAGCCAGATATACCATTGTCCAGCCGCAGTCTCACGCCGACGGCCTTACCTGGACAGGCTCCGGCATCAAAGTGATTCCATACCTCTGACAATTCGGGAAAATCGTTTTTTAAGCAGAACGGACACTGCCACAGGCAAGTTTCTTCGTTTCGCACTGGATTTGCCTGATCGAGTTGATCACCCTGCGGTTTCCGGTGACTGATACCGACCACTGTGGCCAGCACTAGCTTACCGACGTAGAAAGTCTCAGGTGTCTCCTTCGTCAGAACGTCGAATAGCTTCTCCGCGCTTGGCGATTGATACGATACACGGAGATCCTTATAGCGGCTATTCAATTCGGCCCTGATATCGTACAGAGTGACACACTTGTTGCCGAAACCCTGCCGCTCAAGCTCCTCCGCGAAAGCGTCGAGATCCAAGTCCTTCAGACGCTCCGGTGATTCAAGTATCTCTTCAAGAGCACCGGCGGGATTAGCGTCTTCATCGTCATATTCTAATGCGTCAACTGCCATTTTTCTAGCCCACTCATAAGTCTCGGGATGCACGCGCGAGCCATCAAGCACTTCTACGTACGCCTCGGTACTGTCGCCCAGGCTGTTGGTGTCAATCTTGATGAAGCCGGCACAATTGATAAACACTTTCGGTCCCATATGACACGCCGTAACTAATTGCGTCCTGTTCTCCAGCCGCTGATTCGTCTGCTTCAGCATTTTAATTAACGCTTGACCCTTTCGCGGGCCAAGACCGCAAACAAATTGAACGAGATTGCCGCAGTACGCTTGTTGAACTGCCTTGTTCACATCTACGCCGACCTCGTTCACGCGGTTGACGAACTCCAGATACAAATTTTCCAGTAACTCTTCTTTAGGTAGCTGATCCTGCAGACTATGATACCTGAGGCAGAGAATTTCCTCGTCCGCAGTACATAATTGCGAAAATTCTACTAGCGGATCCTGCATTCTTCTCGCCAGCGAAATAGCCTGGCGCAACAGTTCCGGATAATCCCGGAATTCCGAGATACCCTTGTTACTATTGGAATAGATCTTCGCAAGCTCATTGTCACAGATTTCTACCTGGATACTGGGAAATTGCTCCTCCCCCGTCAGATTGGTGATGCAATCCTTGATGTCGTCAGCGATCATGTTCGCTTCCCGGGACTCACCGGCTATCACTATAACGTGCGGCTTCTTCGTGGCTATGAAATTCTTCAAGGCTAGCAGGTCGGCCTCCTTCATAACCTTTTCATCCTCGCGATAACTGTTCTTGCGTTTCATCAGATGCGCCAGACGCAGGTAATCTGTACACTCGCCATCAGCTGCGACCAAACAGGTGAAGGCTGCCTGAGAATAGTCGGGCACGTAGGCCAAGCCCATAACGCGAAGACCTTTACTAGTATCCCATTCTTCGTCCTCTTCCTCGGGAAACTCGCAGCTGTATGGTGCGACCTTGATCCAATTGTACATCTTGCGACAACATGCACGCATCACGCATTCCTTTGCTTCGGCAATCAAGTTTGTGCGTAATTCCTTCTTCAGATTCGGTATGACCATGCGGTTAAGCGCGAGCTCGACGCTACCGACGCGCAGTGCGTTCCAGTCCTGCACGAGTTTACTGAACTCATCTCGGCAGTAAAGTTGTTTCATCTCGTCTACGTAATTGCCGCTGGTATTGCCTTCGATTGAGTCACTGAGAGTAATCGTGATGAGTTTGTCCTCCTCGGCAATCACTAAATTCAAAAACTGAACGCCCACTAGATCACGTACAGGTTTGTCCTTCAAATACTTCATAGTGTAAATGGGATGGTTCTCATCGATTTCTTTGATGCCCTTTTTTGTCGGTTTCACGGAGATCTTGGCGCGTTCCATGTACATCTCGCGCACGCATTTGCGCACGAGTGGCTCACGTGCAAGCTGGATCGCTACCATCAGCTGAGCAGCCTTTAATATTTCTTCTGCGATCTTGAATCGCGAACTACAATACTCGTTTGCGATCGTTGTCGGTTCGGTTGGTTCCTGATCCACCTCGTGACGCTGATAATTGTCCCGTAGATTCTCGGCGTAGTGCTCAGGCGTTAGGCCAAATTTTTTCGCCAGACTGTCCAGGCCGGCTTTCCGGCAGATAGAATATGGACCGCTTCTCACTGCTTGCTTCAGTGTGTCATCGATTTCTTCTTCCTCCTGCGCCTCGTCTTCCTCCGGGGGATCCTCCCCGTTCTCCTCCGCCTCGGCGATCTGTTGTTTGCGTCGCTGGATCCTTTCTTCGCGCCGCGCCTTTTTCTCCTTCTGCCGCACGGCTTCCTGCATCGCCGGAATCTCGTGAGAATAGTATAACATGAAGTGATGATAGACATCGTTAAGCTCCTCACTTGTCTGTACATTTTTCAGCCGCTCAATGTCATCATCTTTAATCAATCGCACGTTGTCCGGCAGCGGCGCGTCCGGATTTTTCATAATTTCATCCAGCTGATAGTTGCGCATTTTTTCAAACAACTTAAGCAGATTCTCTTTCCGCTGGCGCAGTTGACACCATTTTGCATCAAACTTGTACACCTTCCACAGGTCATTGATGTTTAGCTCGGGTAGCACATACTCCTTCCTGTAGAAGGATATAAAAGGAACTTCGAAGTGTTGATTGCGCATGAAGTCTAAGGCCTTCTTGATCTTGCCGATGGTCTGCGGTCCCTTTCGCGCCCGTTCCTTAGCCTCGGCGTTCAAATGAGCATCTTGAATCGAGATTGTGGGTTTGCAAAACGCTTGCTTGTAGATCCACTCTGCCTCGAGATCGAGTTCATCGGAGCCCTCTGGGACCGATGTGACCGGTACAGATCGCAGTTGCATTCTCTCTGGTATATCCGTATTACGTATCTGCAATGTGAAGCCAGATCTCATGAGTAATGATTTTAATAATCAGAAAATAATCTTGTTGTTAAGTATTATCACGATCATTACGTCGTACCTCGTTATCCATGTCGGTAAAGTGACCGCGTTTCAATTCGCTGGGCTCATAAATCTCAAAGATACTCTTTCTCGTCGTCTTTTTCTTCAGCTGCTTTTTAGGTCGTCGCGGCCGTTCGGCGTCGACATCTTCATCTAAATATTCATCTTCCTCCTCTTCCTCTTCCTCCTCCTCGTAATCCTCCTCGCCATACTTACCAAATTCGTCATAATCGAAATCAACACCGAAAATATCTTGCGCTTCTTGCAACGCTCTAAAAAAAAAAAAAAAATATTCCTTTCTTTTCTAGATCTAAGTACATTTTGGTTGCCAAGATGGTAAATTTATATTATGTCGATCGATAGTTATGTCGATAGATAGGTATATTAATATAAAAAGATGTTTTTAGTATCATAACGTACGCGTCGGAAAATATTGGCTTCTTCTTTTTTCTCTTCTCCGCAATAGGTCTGCCATCGTCGTCAACAATAAAGTCATCCGCGTCAGTGTATTCTCCTTCGTCACTGCCTTCTTCAAATGTTTCTGCCTCCTGCGGTCTGTGACTTCGTTCGCTTCGTCTTTCATCCTCCTAAAGATAATATAAAAAGATATTACACCTTTGCACACATAAATAAATGCAGACATTGTGCAAACATTACATACCGTGATAATGTCCCTTTCCTAACACAAGTATGCATGTGTTTAATAAATGCAAACGTGATATGTAAACATTTATGTGAACATGCATGTTTGTAATTATAAATGTATTTACGTTCATAAGAGTGTAGAAAATAGTAGTATTTTGTAGAAAATTAAATAGCTGCTTTAATGAAATATCAAACACTATTTCAAAGGACTATCAAACCGATACACATAAGAAAAGCCACAAGCAAGTGCAGATTGCATAATTGAATACTGCAATCAATGTATCATATCAATTTTTATATATTTTAACTCTTTGTTTAATTCGACATCACATCTTATTGCTGGATCCTATGTTAAGTCTAGTTCGATATAGGAATATATGACTACTTATAAACATTCTAACAATCTTGAAAAAATTTCTCGTAGTATTATTATTACTGCATTTATTTTTGTGGAGACTGTTTTCC